>NW_021320132.1:284175-567299 GCF_001605985.2 Dendrobium catenatum | reverse complement strand
TACTTAGGCTTAACAACCTAATTACTGGACTCAACAATTTGTACATGTGTATGAAATGTCTTCGTACAGCTGATCGTCCCATACGAACTAGGTTCGTCCGGTACGAACGGTTATTACAAGGTAGGTTCTAGAAACTGCTGAAAACCGTTCTAAGTCGGTTAATCGTTTGGACGAAAATTTATTCGTCTGGACGAAATTTTTACAGAGGACCGATCATCCTGGATGATTATTTATTTTGTCTGGACGAAAATGTTCCAGAGGACCAATCGCCACTGACGATAATTTAATTTCGTCTGGACGAAAATTTTCCAAAGACCCGACGTCCTGGCCGATTATTAATTTTGTCTGGACAAAAATTTTCCAGAGGACCAATTGCCATTGATGATAATTTAATTTCGTCTAAACAAACATTTTATAGAGAACCAATCATCCTAAACGATTGTAAATTTCATCATGGACGAATAGGACTTAGAAAAAATTTTAAGCAAGTTCTTATTCGTTCCATATGCTCAATAGGAGATAACTGTCTGATCATCCTGTACGAACGTATATCATCCAGTACGATCAGCATAAATATTTTATGATCTCTTTATGTGTGTGTATGTTTTTATTCACTCAATTACAATCACTCCCTTTCAATTTAATTTCAAAGAAATGCAAACTTCAAATTTTACAAAATATCTCATTCTGTTTTGATTTGAAGTCTTCGTAGTCTGGAGTTCGTTTTTCCAGAAATGTTTGTACACACAAGAGCAAATACAAATCTTTTAAAATTATTAGGAGATAACTACACATTTGAACAATAATGTTTGGAATCATCAAAACTACATAAGTTGCAAAAATGTAAAGCATTCAAATAGAAACTATCTTAACAAAAGAGACAATCCTTAGCCTCTCTAAGTAAAGAAAAATTAGCATTAGAAGGAGAGCTTTGACAAATAAGCTCAACATTGTTAACAATCTCTTCACCACTTAAGATATTAAAAAAGATATTTTTAAAAACATTGTGATTCCACAAAGGTTTAAGGTAAACTTGAATTATGGAGGTCAAATTTAGAGTCTAAAGGTTTTTGCTTGAGTAGATCTAAAACTGAATATATGGAGTGTAATTTTAGAAACAATAGACCTAGTGAGAGGATTGTGACTTTGGGCGATCAAGTCATTAATAAGAGTACACATTTTAGATATCTTGGATATATTGTTCTGAGTGATGGTGATATTGATGGGGATATTATAAGCAGAAATCAAGTTGGATGGTTGAAGTGGAGGAATGCATCGGGCTTATTGTGTGATAGAAAAGTCCCCCTCAAACTTAGGGGAAAATTTTATAAGATGGTGGTGAGACCTGCAATACTTTATGGAGCTAAATGTTGGCCATTAAAAGAGAAGCATAACACTAAGTTAAGTGTTACAGAGATGATGATGCTTACGTGGATGACTAGCTTGACCCTTAGAGATAAGATATCAAATGAGCATATATGTGAAAATGTTGGAATAGCTCCAGTAGAAGATAAGATTAGAGAGAGTCACCTTAGATGGTTTAGTCACATTAAACGGAAGCCTTCCAATGACCCGTTTAGGAAAGTTGGGGTATTAGATTTCACTTATGTTAAGAAAGATAGAGGTAGACCTAAAAAGAATTGGTTAGAGAATATTAGAAATGATCTTTCTTTATTATATTTAAATGAGAATTTTACTTTTAACCGGACACAATGGCGAAAAATGATTCATGGAGCTGACCCCATAGTGGGACAAAGGATTGATGTTGTTGCTATTGTTGTTGTGATTCCACCAATTTAAAAGTTGTTTAAGCCTTTTTAATTTGAGCCAAAGTCCTTTCGTGCTAGTGACAAAATTATCCGGATGTAAATGGGCATCCCAATTATCGTGAACAACACAGCAGAAAAGAGTCATGTTGTAACCACATATTTTGAAAATAAAATTGAGGAAAAGAGTTCACATGTCTAATGTTAAGAGCAAAGAGCAAAGGAGAATGATCAGAAAGAGTACAACTAAGATGCTCATCAGAAATGGAACTAAAAGCATTAAGCCAGTTATCATTAAATAAAATATGATCCAGCCTTTACCATAATTGCCACCGGTTCCAAGTAAATTTATTACCGGAAAAGCCAATACAAATGAGATTACAATCCATAATCATATTTTAAAACCCTTCATAGAATGCAAAATAGGAGAGGACCCCCTAATTTTCTCCATAGGATTAGAGATGGTATTAAAATTACCACCCACCATCGAAGGCAATTAATAAATGCTATGAAAATTAGATATCTGCCCCCAAAGAATTTTTCTAGTCCCACGAGAAGAAGCAAAATAAATGAAAGAAGCACAACAATTAAGATTTAAAACTTCAATATTACAATGCAAAACTTGAGTAAAATTGTCAATAATATAAATTTAAACTGGAACTTTGCAAAATAACCAAATTTTATTGGCACAATTCATAATGGCATGCTTAAAACCTAAAAATCTAGCAATATTAAGTAAGGATAGAAATATCATGGATACGACATAAATTATTCACCCACAAGAGAGAAGAAGACTACCCAATACCCCTAACATTCCAAATAATTGATTTAAACATAAGAAACATTGTTAATGACTAGTACGTGATCGGGTATTTCTTCCTAATTGTAAAACAAGGTTCTTGCTCTTTCTACCACGCTTTGAGCTTTAATGAATCTAGTATCATTGTCATCTTTAGCAAAGCATTTAGCAAAAAATTCCAATTCTTCAGTATCAGTAAAAGCATCACTATTATAATGAGAAGTAGAGGGTGACTTATAGTCAATAATCAAATCATTTTCCTTACCCTTTTGAGGAAACTCATCTTCTTCCAATAATTCTCCATCCTCGTTAGCATTACAGTTCAAGTCAAGTTCTACATTCTCTTTCTTAACCAAGGCCATTTCATTAGGCCTTAAATTATTGTTTTTACCGTTCCTTTCATTTTCAAACACATTTCATTGATCTTGAACAACACATAGAGAAGCATCAACATTAGAGGATTTGTTAGTATTCATCAAACAGTCCATAATCGACAATTCAGAGATAGCATTATTTAGAGGAAAAGAATCATTTAGCCCTTGGTTCTCCAAGTTGTCATAATCATTGGGACAACTAGCCAAAGTACTAATAGCATTAACCTACACACAGGGAAGGGCATCCACAATGGTATGATCCGAAGAGGTATGAATGGGGGGAGAGTCATAAGCATAGGTAAAGGAGCATCACCCAAATTGGAAATATTTCATTCAATCTCAACAGAAGGCAATTTTTCATTCTCAAGAAGAGGCCCATCATTTCATTGAGATTGTTTGGACACAACTTTATCTTTATAAAGTTTAGGATGCAACCTAAAACATTCATTAACACCATGGCCATGCATTTTACAATGAGAACAAAAAATATGAAGATTTTTAAATTCCACTTTTTGGAAATATCCATTCGGTTCAGAACCTATCCAAACTTCACTTGGGTGTTTCTTAGAAACATCAAGTTCCACAAGAACACGATCCATAGAGGGTCAAGAGATAGTAGCAGTGGTTTGATCCATCTGTAAGGGTCTCCCAAAAATCGACGCAAGTCCAAACAAGATTTGCGAATTAAAAAAAATGAAGTCTCAAGTTAGGGAACAAAATCCAGGCACGTGCATAGGTGATTCTTCCCTCACATCAAACTTTGGCATCCATTTGAGAAGATGCATTTAATAAGCTTGAATATAATAGGACCTTCTTGCAAAGATACAACTATAATCAAGATCATTCGTCAATTGGATCGCAATATAATGAGGATCCAGAAAACCGACATGAAAGACACCCAAAAGTTTCAAGCTTACCAAAATTTTTTTGATAACATCCAAATTAGGCCTACACAAAATAATTTTACTGACAAGTGTAAGCGCAAATGGAGTGGCCAACTGAAAGACCACCGATCCATCGAACATAAGAGCCGGGTAACCCTTGAAAGAGGTGTGCACAAAGTTGAGCTTAGGCACAGAAGGAGAAGAACAAAAAATGACATCCTTGAAGGACTGAGAATGGCCATCAGGGATAAAAGATATCAGAGGGTTAGATGGCGACAGAGTCGTCATCTCACGAAGCCAAAAAGCTGAAAGAAAACCTCAAATAAAATCCATGGAAAAATCGAATGAAATCCAATGACTATAAACGTTAAACAAAAATTCAAACTAGATCGCCAGGTGAACAAAACCAAGCTCTCGACAGTAAGCCCTAAATCGCCTAAGAATCACTAAGGGAGAGCAGAGCGCAATGATCGGGTGAGTGGTCTTGGGTATTCAAATTTCTCAAAGTGCTTTCTCATTATTTATATATATATGATCACCCTGAATATCTAGAATAGGGGAATCAGTATCAAAGAAATGTTGAAGATATTCTTTTTATTCATTTAAATTTATTTCAAGTTCTAAAGAGTTATTTTCTATTGCATCCATTGTTTGATCATCGCCAAATATTGACAAGATATAGACTGAATATTTCTTCATTGCTTTATTAGACCTAGCGGGAAATCATATAGTGGAAGGGGTACAAGATTCTTTGCATTTCCATTTGAAGAAACTACAACTTTATTATTTACATTGTTACATTCATTCTTGAACTCTTCCTTCTAACCTACTGAAGACTAACCAGCTTATATCTTCTTAGGTTCTTCAAAAGGAACTTTACTTTGGACTTTGTTGCAACCCATGACCCCGAGTTTGAGATTTTAATGATGACAAATAATGTCGTTAGAATTATCTATTCATTGAATACTATTTTGTTTGCTATTATCCGTGAGTACTAACATTTCAGGAAGATCATAAGCTACTCAGGACGACAAGAAGACTCAAGAATGGGTAGATTATGAGTATGAGTCTAACAATATATTTTATTATTTATTTTATTTTTATTTTCTTGAGTCTGGCCATAAAATGCATAAAAGTCTGAGCAACCATGCACACACACAGGGGGAGAGGGTTTTTTAAAAGAAAACTTTAGAGATTTTCTCTCTCTAGATCGTACTCTACGAAATTATTTCGTACCGTACGATCTGAGCTTGTAGGACGATTTGTGAATAGATCGTACCGAACGAATGAAAATCTTACTGTACGATATGTTCAAATCCAAAACCTTAGCCGTCAAATCAACTTAAGTAAGTTTTTCTTTGCCGTTCGTACTATATGAAGTCTTTTGTACTGTACGATGTATTTTAAATACTTACTTAAATTAACCCGTGATTAGTGGAATAATTCAAGGCTTAATTTCAAATTGAATATCTTACTGTTCGAACCAGTTTGTACATTACGATGAACAGAGACAAATTCTAATCGTCCCGGAGATCGTCCTGGACGATCCATTGTTTTTGCCTTGTCGTACAGTATGATGTAGATCATACTATACGATAAATAGAGACGATTATCGATCATCCCGAAATTCATCCTAGACGATGCCTTGATTTTGACCATTCATAATGTATGATATGTATCGTACAATATGATGAACAGAGACAATATTTGATCATACCGGCTATCATCCTGTACAATCAGTAATAATGAGGATCATACCGTACGATTCATTATCATAATGTATGATTTATTTTGTACTTTTCATTCATTTTCATACCAGGATGAAGCTTGGTATACATATCATACTGTACGATTAGAAATCGTACTATACGATAGTAACTACTTTGAAATTTTAGGGATTTTGGAGCCCATTTTTAGGTGTCAAAATAGTTATGTTTTCTGTGTGTGAATCAGAGAGGAGAACGTGGTTAGAGAGGGATTCTGAGGGAGAGAGCTCTTGAGAAGTTCTTTAGGGTTTGAGAGAGGAAGGAGAAAGTGAGCGTTGTGAGGGAGAAGAGGTTTGAGGGAGATCACACGGTTGCTCCGAACTTGCTGCATCTTGCTCCTCCTGTGGCCCTAGAAGAATTTATGAAAGAATCTCTAAGGGGAAGGCTCTTCTACTTCTGTGACCTCGAGGTACTCTGCCTTCTTTAGGAGGGAGAAAAATGAGAAGGTTCACTGCCATCGCTAGGAGGGTGAAAACAGAGTATGGCACTCCGCCACGCCGGATTGGTGAAAGGGAGTATTATAAGGGCTTCTCCTCCTTGCCAAGGGGGGCAAAAGGAGAGCTATTGCTTGTAGTGAAATTGCAGGAGCGGAGGACTCCGGGGAGTGGACGTAGGTCATGGTTTGACCATACCACTATAAAAATCTGGTGTTTTTCTTCCTTATCTTTTTTATTCTTGCGTGCATTTTTCATTTTCAGTATATTTGGTTGGTGAAATATTGTGATTGAACAGGATTCCATTGTTGCACTTTATTTTCATGTTAAAACCTTAAAAATATCAAAAATATTAAAACTCCTATTTAAGTTTTATTTATTTCTATAAATATTTCACAATTCACCCCCCCTCTTGTCCATCTAGTAATTTCAATTGGTATCAAAGCCTACATCAAAAATAGTGTTTTAGAAAACCTTGAGAAAAAATGATCATGTTACATTTTGGTAATCGTAACACCGCAGAGGGTTTTTCAATAACCGGTCCACCACTTTATGTTAACATTCCATTTGATTTCTGGTAAATTAGAATGTCTACTTTTTTACAGTTTATTGATTACCACATGTGGATGTTAGCGAATGATGGATATGTTGCACCTTTTAAAACTATCAATGGATTGAAAGTTCCTGTACCTTTTAACTAATGGAGCACTGAGGATAGGGATTTAGCCCAACTTAATGCTAAGTGTTTAAATTGCTTTTTATGTGCATTAAAGTCTGAGGATTATATGAGAGTTTCTACCTGTGCCACTGGTAAGGAGATTTGGGATAGACTGTGTATTACATACGAAGGAATAAGTGAAGTAAAACAATCTAGGCTTAACATTTTATTACATGATTATGAACTCTTCCGTATGAAACCTAGCGAAATAATATCTGACATGTACACTAGGTTCACCCAAATTGTGACATCCTTGCATGCATTAGGTAGAGAGATTTCAAATTCTGAGAAAGTTAATAAAATTCTTAGATGCTTACCTAGTTCCTATGATGCAAAGATAACTGCTATCACTAAATCTAAAGACCTTAACATTTATTCTAATGATAATCTTCTTGGGTCATGCATTGCATACGAGCAAGGAGTGAGTCTGAGACAAAGTGATGTAGGTGGAAAGAAAAAGGAGCGAACGGTGGCATTAAAAGCAAACAACTCAGAAAGTGAAAGCTCTGCAGGGGAGGAAGAGGATGAGATAGAACTGATGACCCGACAGTTCAAGAACTTCCTGAAGAGAAAACATAAGCATTATCAGAACAGCTAGAATAAAGGTAAGAGCTTGAGGTTCAATAAGGTTTCATCTAATACAATCTATTTTGAGTGCAGGAAGCCATGTCACCTTCGTGCCGATTACCCCAATCTAAAGAGCCAACCAGCTAAGGAGAAAGGTGATGACAAAGCCAAATACAAGAAAGGAAAGATAAAGACACAAAAAACTTTTTGGGCCAACTCTGCCTCAGAATTAATAGAAGAAGAAGCAGAGGAGAATGTAACAAATTTGTGTCTTATGGCTAATGATAACCTTGATCAACTAGATCAAGATGAGGTATGTCAACTTTCATATGAATAATTGTTACTTATTTTTTAGAATATCCATGACTCGTATGGGAAGTTGAAAAAGATACATGCCAAGCTTAATATTGAATTTAGTTCTTTACAAACTGAGCATGCTAACTTGTTTAAGGAAAATTCTGATTTAGATAGAAATCATGTGCTACTTCTTGATGAGTATGATGCATTAAATAAGAAGCATATTGAACTAACTGAAACGCATGAAACCTTGAAAACCACACATGTTGAACTAGAAGAGTCTTTCCATAGATTAGACAAACTTACATTAGAAGTAGATCATAATGAGCATTTGTTAAAATAGAAGTTCATGGATTGGCTATCAAAACAACACTTTTCAAGAAAGAATTAAAGAATTAGAAAAAGAAATTGCATCACTCACATTATCCCAACCTAGTCAAACCCCAACACAGCATGCATCACACAACTTTAGGAAGAGGCATCACCACCCAAATAGGTTAGTGAATCCATTTCCTGGTGTTTGGTGCTTCTCTTGTGGCATGCAAGGTCACATAGCCCGCACATGCACAATTCACCATAGGACAAACTTAGTATGGAAACCTAAATTGCATCCATCACAGCATAACATGCATACATCTCATTTATGCAAGCATAAGGAGGAACCCAAACTCACTTGGGTTCCAAAATCTAACCTTTGAATGAAATTGTAGGGTTTCTCTCACAAAAGACCTAGTGAGAGCATGTGGTACTTGGATAGTGGTTGCTTGCAACACATGACTGGAGATATAAAGAAGTTCATTCTACTGGAGACTAGAACTGGAGGCAAAGTAACATTGGGAGACAACACTACCAGGAAGGTGATAGGCTCGGGTATTGTTGGTAATGTTAAAAATTTTTTAATTGAAAATGTCTTACTAGTTGATGGTTTGAAGCATAACTTACTTAACATTAGTCAACTGTGTGATAAAGGTTTTAATATTAAATTTCTAACTGATAAATACCTGATTAGTTTAAATGATAAATTAGTTTTAGAAGGAAAATGAATGAACAATGTTTAGATGTTAGACCTTGATTTCATTGATAGTTCAAATTCATTTTGTTTGAAAACAATAGTTGATGACTCGTGGCTAGGCATAGGAGACTATGCCATGCTAGTATGAAAACTCTTAGAAACATCACTTAGAAAAACCTAGTTAGAGGCGTACCTAAGTTAGATTTCACAAAGGACCATTTATGTGATTCTTGCCAACAAGGAAAACAAGTCAAATCACCCTTTCATTCAATTAGAGATGTGATCACCGCTAGGCCATTAGAAATCCTACACATGGACTTATTTGGACCCGTTAGTATAGCCAGCCTAGGTGGGAAAAATTATGGATTTGTGATTATAGATGACTTCACTAGATTCACTTGGGTAAGATTCCTAGCACATAAGAATGAGCCTTTTGAGGAATTTAAGGTATTCTCCACATGGATTCAATAAAAATTAGGTTGTGAGATATTGACAATCCATAGTGATCATGGTGGAGAGTTTCAAAATGATAGATTTGAATCATTATGTCAAGAGATAGGAATAGAACACAGTTTATAAGCCCCTAGAACACCTCAACAAAATAGTATAGCAGAAAGGAAGAACATAACTTTGGTAGAAGCCGCTAGGGTAATATTAGCGGAGTACACCCTTCCTAGATACTTTTGGACAGAAGCACTCAACATAGTGTGTTATGTTTTAAATAGGATAAACATTAGATCTAAGCTGAACAAAACTCCTTATGAACTCCTTAAGGGTAGGACACCAAACCTTTCACATTTAAATGTCTTTGGGTGCAAGTGTTTCATCTTGAATAATGGCAAACATCTCTTAGGAAAATTTGATCCCAAGTCTGATGAGGGTGTCTTCTTAGGTTATTCATCTGTATGTAAGGCCTATAGAATCTTTAATAAGAGAACCCTAGTAGTTGAAGAGTCCACCCATATAGTATTTGATGAATCAGATAAGCCCTTTGAATATAGAATTGAAGATAATGAAATAGAGGCAATTCAAGGAGTAGAGACTATGACCTTAGGAGAAAGGATAGAACCTCAGGAAGATTTACCTAGAGAATGGAGATATTCTTCTAGTTATCCTAAAGAGTTAATTTTAGGAGACCCTTCAGAAGGTGTAAGAACTAGGCATGGACTTAGGAAGGAGGTTAGTCATTCAACATTCATCTCTATGATGGAACCTACAAGTATAGATCAAGCCTTAGGAGATGAATTTTGGATTCTAGCAATGCAAGAAGAGCTGAACCAATTCACCAGGAATGATGTTTGGGAGTTAGTCAGGAGACCTAAAAAATAAAGTGTTGTTGGAACAAAATGGGTCTTCAAGAATAAGGTTAATGATTCATGAACAATTATAAGGAATAAAGCCAGATTAGTAGTTAAGGGGTACAACCAAATTGAGGGAATAGACTTTGAAGAAATATTTGCCCTTGTTGCTAGACTAGAAGTCATAAGAGTGCTCTTATCTTTTGCTTGCTTCAAGAACTTTAAATTATATCAAATGGATGTAAAGAGTGCATTTCTGAACGGGGTAATTAAGGAAGATGTCTATGTTGAGAACCCCTCGGATTTGAAAGTTCACAATTTCCAAATCACGTATTCAAATTAAAAAAGGCACTTTATGGATTAAAGCAAGCACTTAGAGCCTGGTATGAGAGACTTAGCTCATTTTTACTGGATAGAGGATTTATAAAAGATAGTGTAGACACCACACTCTTTCTATAAAAAATTAAAGGAGATATTCTCATTATTCAAATTTACGTGGACGACATCTTGTTTGGATCTTCGGATAAGAACTTGTATGATAAATTTTCAAAAACAATGAGTAACGAATTTGAAATGAGCATGATGGGAGAACTAAATAACTTTCTTGGCTTTAGTGTAAAACAATGGATAACAGAACATTTCTTAGCCAAACAAAGTACATTAAGGATATTTTGAAAAAATAAGAAATGGATAGTGCTAAACTGATGAACACTCCAATGAGCTCAACAATTCAATTAGACAAAGATCTTAGTGGAGAATAAGTTGATCAAAAAAAGTATAGAGGAATGATTGGATCCCTTCTTTACCTAACTGCCAGTAGACCGGACATAATGTTTAGTGTGTGCCTCTGTGCCTGTTTTCAAGCCGATCCTAAAGAGTCTCACTTAACTTCTGTTAAGAGAATTCTTATATATCTACTAGGCACCCCGAACTTAGGAATTTGGTATCCTAGGAACAACACTTCCTTTGAAATCTTAGGGTAGTCAGATTCTGATTTTGCAAGATGTATGATAGATAGAAAAAGCACCTATGGTACCTACCAATTCATAGGACAATCATTAGTGTATGGGTCCAGTAGGAAGCAAAACTCAGTAGCCCTTTCCACAACCGAGGCATAATTTATTGCAGTAGGAAGTTGCGTTACACAAGTACTATAGTTAAAATAATAAATTCTTGATCTTGGCCTACCTGTACGAACCATTTCAATCATGTGTGACAATACAAGTGTAATTTGCATCTCTAAGAACCCAATACAACACTCTCGAACGAAATACATTGGTATTAGATACCATTTCATAAGAGATCACGTTGCTAAGGGAGATATAGAATTGCACACATTGCTACAGGGGATCAATTAGCTGACATATCTACAAAATCACTAGCATTCGACACCTTTAGCACCTTGAGAACTAGACTAGGTGTCATTGACATAAATGCATTAAAAAAACACAAAAAAACAAAAAAAAAACAAATTTTTTTGTTGTTCCTGATCATCACACACTCACTACACAAAACCACAAAAAAATTTGACATTTTAGTATTATACTGTACGACCTACGTTCGTACTTTACGATGTATCTGAATCTACACATCACAACCTATGAGCTAAAATTCTGCCTTTGTTTATCGTACAGTACGATTAATCATACTGTACGATACAGCAAAAAAGCATTCAATCCATCTGGTATGACATTTATTGCTCATCGTACGGTATGATATCTCTTATTCGTATTGTACGTTCCACGTCAGCGAACGGATTGGGGCGAATTATCTGCTGTTGGTACGATATTATTGATGTTCGTATTATATGATACCAATCTTCGTACTGTATGACCCACCTCAGCAAAATGGATGAGCATGAGTTAAAGCTGTCTGGTATGATATTATTATTTATCATACTGTACGATACACACGTTCGTATAGTATGAAACTTTTCATCAAAAGTCGTACAGACAACCATCGGGATGATCAAAATTCTTCTGATCGTACTATACGATCACTATCGTATTGTACGATTTGACTATCTTTTCCCGAAATGACCCGTCATAACATTTATTACAAATCGTACTGTATAATTCTCGATCGTATTGTACGATGTGAGAAATTCTCTATAAATTATCTTTCCAGGCAGTTCTTTTCACTCACACCTTCCTCACTCACTCCACATAGTCTTCTTGCCCTTTTAACAATGTCTGGTTCTAGCAAGCGAGGTCAGTTGGTTGTTGGAAGCTCGTCCTCTTAGAGTCGTCCACGTGGTCATTTTCTAAACACTGAAAATGAAGAAGCTTACCACAGGTATAAGGCCTGCAAAATTATACCTTCCAAAATGCTTAATCAGGCTGCACTGAACTTCGAGGTACTGAGCCTCTTCGCTTCTACCACCTTCCAATTCCTCCTCACCCTAGCCTTTCCCTACAACTCTGAACTTATTTTAGAATTTCTTGCAAATCTCACATACACTGTCGACAATACAACTTTTCACTCCTTTGTTTGTGGTCAAAACATCGAGATCACTAGAGCCAACATCACCCAATATATTGGGCTATCCACTAAAGGTCCTAGGGTTCTCTTTTTTCTTACAAACGAATTCAATTAGAGTGATGTTAATAGAGTCCTTAGGAATGTTGCATTCCATCAACACCAATCTCTCATTCAATCACTAACTTGAAATGCGTTAATAATTCAACATGTCCTTCAAACCTCCATAATACCCAAAAGTGGGAACCGTATCAACATGACCCCCGACCTTATCTGTCGCTACCTATCTTATCATGACCAACACAAAATTTGATGAGGCCGATTTAATTATTGACTACATTCGCCATATGACTTTCGTTCGCCTCCCTACTACTCGACGGAAATAAAATATTGCTTTTGATCACCTTATAGGATATATCCTCCAAAATAAATATCAATTGACTTATCCTGGTGAACCCGATAATATTCCTATCTTTTATATGGATGCCTCTTTCTGTATTCTTTTCCATCGGGGACACGAGCCTAAAGAACCTGTCTTTGACGAAGAAGAAGGAGAAGATGCCCCGGCCGCAGCTCAAGCACGACCACGATTACATGCACCACCCCGAGCACCTGCACCAGCACACCCTCACGATGATTTGGTCGAATGCTTCGACCAAATACAAACTCATCTCGATACTCACATTCAAGACCAACATCAGCAATACGAGACTGACATGTAATGGTTTGGGGAACGCTTCACCGATATTTATCATCGATTTGATGCTCTCCTTCAGTATTTACAACCACACCCACCTCCACAACCAACTGATCAGGATCCTCTGCTTTAAATTATCTTTGTATTGTAGTTTTTTTCCTCTCTTTCTTAATGTTTGCTCCTTTTTTTGGTGCTGTCAAAAGGGGGAGAAGGCTGTTGTAGTTTATTCTATGGTTAAATGCATTTCTTTTTATCTCGTACTGCATTTTCCTTTTTATTTCATTTCTGTTTAAAAAAAATAAAAAAAAATAAGTTCTTCAAACTTGCGTACAACAAGAATTATTTGACATCATAAAAAAGGGAGAGATTATTGAAACCCCTGACCCCGAGTTTGAGATTTTGATGATGACAAATAATATCGTCTGAATTATCTATTCAATGAATATTATTTTGTTTGATATTGTCCATGAGTACTAACATTTCAGGAAGATCACAAAGCTACTCAGGACAATAGGAAGACTCAAGAATGGGTAGATTAGGAGTATGAGTGTGACAATGTATTTTGTTATTTATTTTATTTTTATTTTCTTGAGTCTGGCCATAAAATGCATAAAAGTCTGAGCAACCATGCACACACACAGGGGGAGAGGGTTTTTTAAAAGAAAATTTTGGAGATTTTCTTTCTCTCTAGATCTTACTATACGAAGTTATTTCGTACCATACGTTCTGAGCTTGTAGGACGATTCTTTGAAAGATCGTACCGTATGAATGAAAATCATAGTGTACGATATGTTCAAATCCAAAACACTAGCCATCAAATCAACTTAAGTAAGTTTTTCTCCATCGTTCGTACTGTACAAAGTCTTTCGTATCATATGATGTATTTTAAATACTTATTGAATTTAACCTGTGATTAGTGGAATAATTCAAGGCTTAATTTTAAATTGAATATCGTATTGTACAAACCAGTTCGTATAATATGATGAACAGAGATGAATTCTGATTGTCCTTGAGATCGTCCTGGACAATCCATTATTTTTACCTCGTCATACAGTACGATGTAGATCATACTATACGATGAACAAAGACGATTCTTGATCGCCCCGAAATTTTTCCTGGACGATGTCTTAATTTTTACCATTCGAACTGTACAATATGTATCATACAATACGATGAACAGAGATGACATTTGATCGTCCTGGCTATCGTCCTATACAATCAGTAATGTTGAGGATCGTACCATACGATTCATTATCGTACTGTACTATTTATTTTGAATTGTTCGTACATTTTCGTACCAGGACAAAGCTTGGTATACATATTGTATTGTACGATTAGAAATCGTACTGTATGATAGTAACAGCTACTTTAAAATTTCAGGGATTTTGGAGCCCGTTTTTAGGTGTCAAAATAGTTATGTTTTCTGTGTGTGAATCAGAGAGGAGAACGTGGTTAGAGAGGAATTCTGAGGGAGAGAGCTCTTGAGAAGTTCTTTAGGGTTTGAGAGAGGAAGGAGAAGGTGAGCGTTGTGAGGGAGAAGAGGTGTGAGGGAGATCACACGGTTGCTCCGAACGTGTTGCATCTTGCTCCTCCTGTGGCCCTAGAAGAATTTGTGAGAGGATCTCCAAGGGGAAGGCTCTTCTACATCTGTGATCTCGAGGTACTCTACCTTCTCTAGGAGGAAGAAAAACAAGAAGGTTCTCTGCCATCGTCAGGAGGGTGAAAACAAAGTTTGGCACTCCGCCATGCCTGGTTGTTGAATGGGAGTATTGTAAGGGCTTCTCCACCTTGCCAGTGGGGGAAAAAGGAGAGCTATTGCTTGTAGTTAAATTCCCGGAGTGGAGGACTCCGTGGAGTGGACATAGGTCATGGTTTAACCGAACCACTATAAAAATCCGGTGTGCTTTTTCCTTATCGTTTTCATTCTTGCGTGCATTTTTCATTTTCAGTATATTTGGTTGGTGAAATATTGTGATTGAACAGGATTCCATCGTTTCACTTTATTTTCATGTTAAAACCTTAAAAATATCAAAAATATTAGAACTCCTGTTTAGGTTTTATTTATTGCTATAAATCTTTCATAATTCACCCCTCCCTTCTTGTCCATCTAGTAATTTCAGACTTCATCTTCAAGAGTTGCTATATCAACTTAGAGGGGACTCTGCAATCCTTTAGAAACTTGAACACATGAATGATAAATTTTATTTAGAACTTTCTTAGAAGATCAGGATAAACCTATATCCAAATTATTCTTAAGTTTTGAATTTAAGATTGGTACGAAAGGCTCACCAATCACGCATTTAGTAGATTCTTGAATAGAATTAGCTAAATACTCCTTAGGTATCACAATTGATCTAACATTTATGCTTCTTTTATGTAATTATTTAAACATTATGAAATCTTCTAACTCATGACAGATCATCTGATAATATGGGCAATATCTTGACTACCCTGATTTATCCACATCCTTTGGCTTCTTTACTTTAGGGAGTATGAATTGTGATTTCTTTAGAAGATTCATGAAGATGTTCTTGATAACTTCCCTTTTAAGTGAATATGCCTATTTTTTAGAGCTTCACATATATCTCTTTGTTTTTTAGTGGTAAGATTAGAGTGAGATTTAAGCTGTGGATTTAATGGTCTATTATATTGCTGATACTATGATGGCTGACTTTGATATTTTGTCTATACTTGCATTGGCTATTTACCCTTATCAACTATAAACATTGAGCTAGACTTCTTTTGAATGCCTTCTAAGGTTTTAATTTTTTAATTTCTACTAAAGACTGATCTTTTTATAAAGTAAATTAAGGCATTTTCACTTGAGCATTAGAAGCTTTACTCTATAACTTTTCAGAAGTTTTGATTATAAACCATTTAAATAAGAAGGCAATTGGACTATGAATATTCTTTAAAAGGATTTCTATAGCATGCTTCTCCTTATGCTAAGGTTCACACTTCATACTAACATTCCTCCACCTTAAGATGTAGTCAACTAGACTTTCACCAAGTTTCTATTTTTCCACTACCAAATCCACTACTATGACATGGTGACGCGCTCCAGCAAACCTTTTAGTGAACATCTATTCTAGATCTATAAATATCTACACTAGCCCATTAGTTATTTTAGCATACCACTCAAATGCTACACCTGATAGATTGATCACAAATTATCTAAATAATAGAGCATCACTACCTCCTATATTACAACAACTATTCTTGAATTATGCTAGATGTTGCTTTGGATTTCCTGCTCCATCAAAAATTTTAAATAATGGTGGTACGAATCCTTTTGGATAAGGATCTAAGTCATATTAAGGCCCTCCATTTAAAACAGACGAGGCACCCCTAGACTGTGTTGAAGCATCATTGACATGTTGTTCTACCATTTACTTTATGTTTACTACTTATACTCTCTCTTTTTCTAACCTCACTACTTCAATTTTATCTTCCTTCATTACCTCTTTAGATTTATTGGAGTGTTGCACAGACTAGGTTGGAATAGAATCCATGTGAGCTTTAGTAGAAGGAACTTATTTGTTCGGTAAAGCAGCTATAACAACAGTTAACACTTTCATTTTCTTATCCATTCAAGCTATCTATTTGATTTTCTAACTTAATTAATATAATGGACTGCTAGTCATATTAGGAATGCATTCTTCTTCATCATCATCAACTTTTTCATTCTCATCTTCTACTAAATTTATCTTGGTTTTCATCTTATATTTTATATTGATGATTGTGTATCCACCATGAATACACTCTCATACATTTCTTTATCATGTGAATTGACTTCTTCATTTTCTCTAGCTTCTTTCTCCTCTATTTACTGAATGCTCTCCTTTAAGTGATCCATTATTTTCTCACTACCACATTGTGAGGATTTAGAGGAGTATAACTCTATAACAACTAATATTTCTTTCATAGATTTTGCCTTCATTACTATTGCATTTAGACATGTGCTATTTATGAGCAATGAGTGCTGTTGATGTGGCGACCATTTTAGGACACCAAACTTTATTGCCATCAGATAATAACACTAGTTGGCTTGTCAATTTATGCCTCCTATCAAAATAAGGAGATAAAACTTAACCTTACAGTCGATCGATGTTGATCAACTCTTAATGGATGATGATCCAAAGAGAGACTAGAGGTTCTAGCTGGAATATTTCTATACTGAATAAAAGGAGAGGAAATGGGATTGTACCCTTGACGGGCTAATGGTTCATATCGCAAATATTTACGCAGAGTAAACAGACCTTGCTCATTCGATAGAATTCTTCGGTGCTTGATATATGAAAGCCTTTTAGATTCTTGTTGGCTACTTACATCAGTTACAGGTTTACTAAGACCCGCTTCTTTGAACTGAAGTCTTCTCTTTATAAGAGGAATTTTTGACCGCCGGCAAACCGCCGGATTTATTTGCCGCCGGAAAAAGCCGTCGGAAATTATTTTCCTACGTCGTTTTTTCCGGCGGCACGAAAGTCGCCGGAAAACCGCCGGAAAATTAAAAAACCGCCGGAAATTGGTCAAATTCCACCGGAAAAAGCCGCCGGAAGTGGGTGATTTTCCTGTAGTGTCTCTCTCTCTCTCTCTCCTTGAGAGTGCTAGCACTCCATTAGATATAACATCCTTTACACTCTTCAAAAATTTAGTCTTTAATTGCCCATAACAAATGGTGCATTCTTGAATCAACTCATTTACTAAAGATTTAAATTTCCTTTTCCTTTTGGATAAGGAAGGCAACACAGGATTATGATAAAAGGGTGAGGGTGGAGACTTAGCTATCCTGATTGGATTTCCCTCTCTAGCAGCAGCAGAAAGTGTGTGAAAGTGATTAAAACTCACTATAGTGGACTCGTACAAAACTTCTGACACTTTTACTCCCATTTCAACTAACTTCATATTATCCACTTTAGTTATAGTGTCGATAGGTTGTTCTTTTCTAGTAGTTTAGCTCACTCAGCTCTTTGCTTCAGACAGTGATTCTTGTTCCTTCTCAGAGATTTGGTCATCTCCTCAGTGGGGGAGGATGTCCCAATCTCAACGTTTCTTAGGTATAACAATCCAGGAATAACAGTAGATTTCTCCTTCTGGCTATTAGATAGATTGGAAAAGACGGATGAGAGAATATTGAGGGTTTAGAACCTACTGGCGTAACTGTAAACCCAACCTTAAGTATAGTTTTCACAGGTGCAGTAAGCAAAAATTCAACCTTGACAACTTCAGACTATGGCCCAGTGAAGGTGAATTAAACATTAAGCACTGAACCAAACTAGATTCCAGTTACGTCAGTAGATGGAACAATTAGGTTTGCATTATCATAGAAAGAGAAGATCAACTTTCCATATATGTATTCTGTAATAGACTAAAATTTTTTTTTAGTCTTCAAATTTCATTGACCATTAAATAAGACATAGATCCGAAGAATATACTTAGCAAAGTTTACTGAAACTCCTAAGCATGATTAAAATTCTCTAACTTTTAATTACTCGCTGACTTTAAATTAGGACCCAAACTATGGAAATATAGCCTAGAAAGGTGTTTGGAATTAAGGTTTGAATTCTAAGTTATAGAGAAAATGATTAAAGTTTAGTTTGAATTTAGATTTAAAAAGAAAATTGAAAAAGGACCCTAATCCAAAGACTCTCAAGTATGGACAATGAAAGAATACTTGAACTTGATTTGATTTAGATTTAGATAGAGATATTTATGAAAGGACTTTAAACAAAAGAGATAAATTATTTTAGAATTTTTAATCTAAAGCTAGTTTGAATCTACATTAAATCCAATAACCCAAATATTTAATCAAATATATATGTCTTTGAGAAATTTAATTTTCACTAAAGATGGAGAGAAAAGTATATCTCTAGTAGGGGTGTAAGTGAGCAAATCACACTCGTGAGCCAGCTTGGGCTCAGCTTGATAAATGGCTCATGAGTTGAGCTTAATGAGCTAGCCTTGAATCGAATCGTACGCTCGTAAGCCAACTTATTTATAAAATATTAATGTAAACTATACTTAAAATATATTAGAATTTAAAATTTTAAAGTTGTTAAAAATATTTAAAAAATTATATCATAATTTCTTAATTTAAGTAATTCTTTACTTTTTTTCTTATAAATTTTCATATATTTTTTTATCATTTTTTATATTAATTGTTAAAATTATAATAATTTTCTTTCTTTCATAATAAATGAGCCCACCTATGAGCTAGCTCATTCTCAAAGAATAAAGCTCGATCACGAGCTTGAACTTGATTAATTTATCAAGCTCAAACTAAAGCCAGTGATGACCTATACCAACAAGAAAAGCATAGCATCCCCTGAATGCAATGGGTGCCTCGCTGCCTTACCCATGATGGGCATAAAAGTCATGGGCTCTAGAGTATGATTAAAAACATTTAAAATCTATGCCTGTATATATGATTGGGTAAAGGGGTAGTGTATATTGTACCTAGTACCATATCTTCCTTAAGCTAATATACATATTCCTACAAAGTCTAGAACATATGTATCAAAAGGAAACTATGAAAATTTCTACCCTATAATGTAAACTACCACCCATAGGAATTCATGCATGATGAAATGTAAAAATAAATAGAATTAAATATAAAGATCTATTTATTTATTTATTAATAATTTATAACAGACTCAGAATTCTGCAAGAAAGAAAGGTGGTCAGGCTCCACCATAATAAGCCTAGCTTTCTAAGCCTATCATATACTTGCTTAAGGGCTTGAAGCTCCAAGGATTCTATGGATTTCTAAAAGAGAGTATCCTACAAAAGAGAGGATATCATATTTTAAAGCCCCATTTGTACATGTATAAGCATTTGTATTTAAATCTTTTACAACTCAAGATGATATACTACTTGATCTATATACATTTTACATGTACAATGACTTGCACATATATACATTATCCTTAGGTACATTCTACTTGGACTCTTGGAGGAATTTAAAAGCAATATAAAATATATGTAAAAACATATAAACTATAATGCAAATGTGTAGCAACCTAATGCTTTTAATGTAATCTATAAAGAGATACAGTGCACCGAAAAGAATTTCAAATGCATGACATCCAGAATGCTAAAACTAAATACGCATATAGAAGGTACTCTCGAAGAAAAGCACTGGCCTAGCCTAGGCTAGAGTTGGTTGTCCTAGTATTCCATTTAAGTGTGTGTAAAAAAGCTTTGTGGCTTGGATAATTCTTTTTCTTTATTAGTTTAAAGTTGACTAAAAATAAATTTATTTATTAAAGTTTTATAAAGGGTTGTTTAAATTCAAATTTAATGATTTATAGATTTTATATTTCTTTTAGGGACGTTTGATTATTAGAGTAATTCAGTTTTAGGTTTTAAAGAACATGGCATTCAACAACCTCTAAGTGCTAGAAGGTGTTACTCAGTAAGTATTTAACAAAAAAAGTAATGCTACTAATTGAAAGTTTGTTAGGGATGTTAAGCCCTATAGAACTGGCCCAAGCTAACCAAGAGAAAGGTGAATTGGAAAACTTTAAAACCCAAGATAAAACTCCAACCAAAATCACCACAAACAAAGTGCAGAAGAAAAATAAATGCGGAAGCGATAATAAGAAAAGAACACACCGGATTTATAGTGGTTCGGTCAAACCTTGACCTACATCCACTCCTTGGAGGCACCCTCCAAGTATTGCACTAAAAAAAGTGTCTCTCCTTTAGCCCCCATAGCTAGGCGGAGAAGCCCTTACAAAATCACTTCCACCTTCCCCGATGCGGCGGAGTCGCCGGGTCCTTTGACACCAAAGAGATCTTCTTCTTTGGTGAACTTACCTCAAGACAAGCCTTGAATCCGATGGTACTAAGGTGCGAGTTCGTCGGAGAAACTGTGTGGAATCCCTCCACTACCTTGAGTTCCCCTTCACAGGATCTTCTCCTTCTCAAACTCCATCCTTTCCTCTCTCCCTTTCAAGCTCTCTTTTCAAGTTGCCCCACAAGAATGAAGATACATGACTGGCAAAGACACTTACAAAGTTGCCATGCCATAGCTTAAATAGAAGCTCTCAAATGAGCTCATTAATGCAGTTGGCTGACATTTAATCCAGGAGATAGGCATATCATCTGGCTGATTAGTTTAAATATGAGGAAAATTGTCCTGAACATGCCCTGAAATGAAGGTGGACGATGTCTAATCGGCCCCGGACGATCTTGAGATCGTCCAGGCAGCGATTGACCATGTAATTGCTTCCTTAAATTCCAGAGAATTTTTGGAAAAATTGACCTGGATCGTTAGACGATATTTTATAGTCCTGAACGATCCTCTGGACATGTCCAAAAATAGGTTATTTCTAAATAGATCTGGCGGCAGATTTCTTGCTGAATTGAGCCTATCGTCCTGGCCGATACAATCGTCCAGGACGATGTGTTTTGCATAATGACGGCTGCTTTACAATGAGGATGCCTAATTAGGGTTTTCTACTTTTGTCCGTCGCAGGATTTATAAATATCGTCCGGGACGATGTTACCAAAAATAGAAATCTTTTAGGGCACAACATAAAATCTTCTAAGTTTACAAATCATTAGATGCCACACGAAATACAGACTCAAGAAAGGAAAGATTAACAACTACAGAGACCTAGTCTCCAATCTTGAGCTGGTTCCAAATTGCAGTCTGATCGTGTGACCTGTAACGTTAGCACATAATGAAATCGTAGAGAAAATAAGGAATGTTTGCTATCATCAAAATCATAAATCATAATCCGCAACAATCTCCCCCTTTTGATGATAGCAATAATTTTATTTGAATTTTCAAAAGGAATATTTTCTCCTAATCTCTCCTTACTAAATAATACTTTAAAAATAAGGGGAGATAAAAATTTTTTTCAAAAACTAATTTAAAAGATGAAAAAGATTTTAAATAAAGTAAGGATAACTCCTTTTAGAAAATAGAGATTGAGAGTTAAAAATAATGAGTTTCCTTCCTTTGACTGTTTTAGAGAAGTCAAACAAACTTACTAAAGATTTTC
Organism: Dendrobium catenatum; assembly: GCF_001605985.2. Classification (NCBI taxonomy): domain Eukaryota; kingdom Viridiplantae; phylum Streptophyta; class Magnoliopsida; order Asparagales; family Orchidaceae; genus Dendrobium; species Dendrobium catenatum. The sequence goes on along the minus strand of NW_021320132.1, from coordinate 545,198 downwards.
AAGAAAAATCAAGAAGTATATTTTTCATTTTTGAAAAGTTGAATGTTGTGTGTTGATGAGAGAAAAAATTTAAACGAAAATAAAAACTGAAAAAAAAAATAAAAATAAAAAAATCAAAATAAAAAAGAAAGACACAAATAAGAATTTAACTTTATCTCTTTCCTGGTCTGATGTTCAGAGACCAGATCTGCCCATGAGTTTTTTGCTTTTCATTATTTCTCCAGTTTAAATTTAGCTTCGCCTTACCCTTTTTCTTTGCAGGAAGAATTAGATTAAATTAGGGCATCATTTTCATATGTCCAGGTTTCCTGCATCGAAAATAAATAACGTCAGAGGAAATATTAACATCCTTACTATTTTTTATCTTTTTTCCACTTTTGCTTATGCTTTGGTGTGCTTTGTGTTTGCTTGATAATTCATTGCTATCGTCACCAACTAAGCTTTTCTTTCCGTATCTTCAGCTTTTTAGAACGATTGTTTCACCTTTATCCAAAATTCTTTGGCCCAAACCTTGCTTAGGCAATGAGTGAGCAAATAAATTAATAGAATATACATTAACAATCTTTAGATTCAAAATAGTAACACTTTAGGATAAATCTATCCAGGAGACATCAAAGAATTTTGTTAACTTTTCAAATTTGAAAAATCTTTTCCTAAGCATGTAATGAGTTTACAATTTGAATGAATCTGGTATACATGTCTAAGATCATTTCAAAAAGGTTTCATGGAAATATAATCAAATCATGCATTAAAAAATATTAACTTGATATTGCTTGATTTCATAGTGCCTTCGTATATGGTGGTGCAATTTATCCCAAACTTCCTTACCGGTAGTGGACGTGATACTAACTAAAAATATCAGAATTTAAAGCATAGAAAAAGCATATTTAAAGACTCGCATTCAATTGAGGCATTGAGTTAGTTCTTCCTGTTCAATTGATAAAAGGAATTCAATTTTAACTCCATTAACATTCGTGATTGTGATGAATAACCAGTTAAATCATATGCCACTGCAAAAATCAATCGTTTTGTAAGAAAATAGACATGCGAGTTTCCAAAAATCACATGAATATTTCAATAAAAGCGAGTCTGGTGATTGAAATAACCTTCGAAATAGTATGCATTAGCATGGATAAAATTCAAAAGCTTTTAAAAACTTATTTTATGAAAACTTGCTCTGATACACTTGAAAGTTTCGTTAGAGATGTTAAGCCCTATAAACCTGGGACGCAACAGCTAACAAGAGAGAGGTGAATTGGAAACTTTAAAACCCAAGATAAAATCACCAAAATCACCACAAAATAAGTGGGAAGAAAAAATGCGGAAGCGATAATAAGAAGACAACACGGATTTAATAGTGGTTTGATCAAACATTACCTAACAATCACTCTTGGAGGCACCCTCCAAGTATTGCCCTAAAAATAGTGTCTCTCCTTTAAGCCCCCCGTAGTCGGGAAAGCCCTTACAAATCACTTCCACCTTCCCGGTGCGGCGGAGTCACCGGGTCCTTTGACACCAAAGAGTTTTTCTTCTTTGGTGAACTTACTTCGAGATAAGCTTGAATCCGATGGTACTAAGGTGCGAGTTTGCCGGAGCAACCGGGTGTGGAATCTCCACCTCCTTGAGTTCATCGCCCTTACAGGATCTTCTCCCGCTCAAACTCCACCCTTTCCTCTCTCCCTTTCAAGCTCTCTCTTCAAGTTTCCCCGACAAGAATGAAGCTACAATGGCTGCTAGAGACACTTACAAAAGTTGCCATGCCATAACTTAAATATAAGCTCTCCAAACGAGCTCATTAATGCAAGTTGCCGACATTATCGTCCAGGACGATAGGCATATCGTCCTGGCCGATTAGTTCAAATATGAGAAAAATCATCCTGAACATCGCCCTGAAATGAAGCTGGATGATGTCTAATCGGCCCGGACGATCTTGAGATCGTCCAGGACAATTTGACCATGTAATTGCTTTCCTTAAATTCCAGAGAAATTTTGGAAAAATTGACCTTGATCGTCCTGGACGATATTTTATAGTCCTGTACGATCCTCTGGACGATGTCCAAAAATAGGTTATTTCTAAATAGATATGGCGGCAGATTCTTGTTGAATTGAGCCTATCTTCCTGGCCGATACAAAATCATCTAGGATGATGTGTTTTGCATAATGACAGCTGCTTTAATGCGGATGCCCTAATTAGAGTTTCTACTTTTGTCCGATCGTCCCGGACGATGTTACCAAAAATAGAAATCTTTTAGGGCACAATAGAAAATCTTCCAAGTTACAAATCATTAGATGCCACACCAAATACAATAGACTCAAGAAAGGAAAAAGATTACAAACTGACACAGACCTAGTCTACCCAATCTTGAGCTGGTTCCAAATTGCAGTATGATCGTGTGGACCTGAAACGTTAGCACATAAGGCAATCGTAGAGAAATAAGGAATGTCTGCTATCATCAAAATCATAATCCATAGATCCGCAACACTAACCTCTGTGATTGGGATAGACTTGTAGTATGGAGTCTTCCAATATAATTAAATGTTTTAGTCCTTAAAGCATCTCAATCAAATAAACCTTTACCCACCTAAAAGGAATCAAGCATAAGGGTATAAAAGTTATAACATCTATGTATTTTATTACAAGTTTTTTACTTGATTTAAATTTATAATTTTAAATTCTATATTCTATCAAATTCAATTGTGGCATTGTCACAATGGGCATGAGGACCAAGGCCTCCTTAGGACATATAGCACCATAGCTCGAGGTAGTCTAGCTTAAAAACTTTATTGATCAAAATGATAGTTATTTAATTAATTTTAATTTAATAATTACTAATTTATATGATTTATTATTTATAGTTTTACTTTCTATAAAATTCATTCATGGTGTTGGTATAACAGGCACGAGGGCGAATGCCTTTTAATGATGCATAGCCCCACAACTCTAGGTAGTCCAGCCTAAAAACTTCATTGATGGGAAAGTTAGTTATTTATTTAATTTTTTATTTACTAATTTATTTCATTTGATTAAGTGCTTAATGAAGTTATGGAGATTTATTAATTTTTTATATTTAAATAAACATTTAAAAGTATTTAACGTGGGTCCATTTTTTATAATCTAAGATCCCTAGTTTTTTATTTTGATCGTGCCAAATATTATTAATTGAATTGTTACTTTTCTAACTGAATACTTTGGATATTTCTTTTATTTGTGAGTAGTAACATTTTATGTAAAATATCCACTACTCAAGGCTACTGAAAGCTCAAGACTGGGTTGAATAGGAATATCAAATAAATAAAGTCTATACTTTAATTTTTCTTTATTTTATATTTCCTGAGTCTGGCCATAAAAGAGTGTATGCAATTGGGTGACCATAATGCACAAAAGCATTGGGGGATTGAGAAAAATTTAAAAGTTAAAATTTTTTGTACTAATCGTATTATACAACTTACAAACATACAATATGATCATTTATAGAAAGAATGCGTAATTGAACAATTAGTTTCTATGAACTATTCATACTATTTGATCTTGATCATAGTGTATAATTTGTTATGATCTGAAAACTCTAGCTGCTAGTTAAATTAAGTAAGATATTCAATTTTTTTTTTTAAACTAAAACTATTATGTGATCTGATTCATACTATATGATCTCATTCTTATTATACATTGATTTGAAATCTTACTTAAATTAACCCCCATAATTAATCAATCAAATCATTATTTATTTAATGATACCAGATGATACATTATAATTAGCAAAGATAAAATTTGGTCAACCCAAATATCGTACAAAAAAAACCTATGATTTTTTAACTAATCATAATGTACAATATTCATATCATACTAGACAACCAACTTAAAATCAATTTATCGTATTGTATGATGATAATTGTATAAGATAATTGACAGAGATGATTTCCAATCATCACAAGAATTATCCTGTACCAACAGAGAAAAAGTAAGCAAATCGTACTGGATGATCTTTTGATCGTACTATATGATGTGTTCAAAAAGTTAAGCAGTTCATATGAATACTTATTTACATCGTATTAGAAAAGCTTATTTTTTAAACTGATTATGTTGTATGAATTCCAATCATATTGTACAAATAGTAATGGCTAACTTAGAATTTTAAGTTTTTCTTAAAGCCTAATACATAAGCAATGTTTTGATAATCTCTTTAAAAAAGGAGAGCATTGTGTGACTATTGAAGAAACTCTGAGAGAGAAGCTTTTGAGAGAGATCCAGGGTTTGAGAGGAATAAGAAGGTGAGGTTGAGCATATCGGAGGAGTGAGAGTGGATCACATGGTTACTCCGGGTAAGCTACATCCTTTCTCCTTTTGTGGCCTTAGCGAGTTCTTGAAGGCTCTCTTTGAAGAGAGGCTTCTAAGTTAAGTCCTCAAGGTACAATGCCTTCTCTAAGAGGGAAACAGGATTTAAGGTTCTTTGCCTGTGAAAGGATTCGAATTCTCTTCCATCTTTAGGAGGGAGAAAATTGATTTGGGGTTCTTTTCCTTCTCTCGGAGAAAAAGGATTCAAGGTTTGATGTCATCATCGGGGGAGGTGACATAGCTTTATACACTGCACTACATCAAGTTTGGTGAAGGTGAGTTTGTAAAGGCTTCTCCACCTTGCTATGGGAGTAAAGGGAGAGTCAATTTTTTTTAGTACAATTCTCAGAGCGGAGGACTCCGTTGAGTAGATTTTGGTCAAGGTTGATAGAACCACTATAAAATTTCTATTGTGCATTTACATTTTTAGCATTTAACTTTTCATACTTAATTTATGTGATAACTTCTTGGAGAAAATTTGATATTAATGTTCTATTATGTAAATTAGAATTTTATCACCATTATTTTAATTGTTGTTAAATTATTTGCTTCTACATTGGGTGATCAAACTGTTATTTCAAAGTTTTTAAAAATTTAAAAAATGAATATAATCTCTGCTTAAGGTTATTTAAATTATCAATTCACCCCCCACTTGGCGAGCTTTAGGCTAGTTATGTGAGGTTTAACTATCTTGCTGAACTTTGAAAAGGTATCAGAGCATGCTTCAAAAATAAGGTTTAGGAAAACTTTTGAAAAATTATCAATGTCTTATTTTAGTAATATTACAACTTAAGCTTCTGAGTTTATGGTTTTAATGATAACAAATAATTATGATTACCTTTTTATTTCTTCCAATATTTGTAGTGCATATTTTTTGTATTTTAACTAATATTTCACGTACACCAAGCAATATTCTTAGAATATTCATGGCTCAAGATTGGATAGAATATATTATGTTAAATGTGTTTGTAATTTTTATTTATTTATTTATTTTTTAATTTCTTGAGTCAAGTTCTGTAATGATGTATGTTAGCTTGGTAACTTTGTACACATAAGGGGAGTAAAAATGATTTTAAATATTTAATTTTTTCTATACATCGTACTGTATAATATGGATCATACTATATGATTTGGTGTTATAAAAATTAATTAAAATATTTTATTTTCCTATGAAAATATTTTTGAAATATAATTAATTATATAATACAAACACCACATCATATTGGACGATTTGTTATAATTAGAAACCCTGCCATACATTAAATTAGGCAAAATTTTAAATTTAAAATGTTATTCTAATCTTACTGTACAAACCTAAATGTACTGTACGATATTTAAAACTTTGCTTAATTTAATCATATGATTAGGCAATCAAATCATCTTAATTTTGATATTTTGATCGTACTATAATAATTGGATCATACCCTACAATCAATAGAGATGATTTAGGTCATCCCATGATTTATCTTGGATGAACTGCATTATGAATGAATTATTTATATAGTACTAACTGGTTATCACACAGTACTAGCAGGTCAAATTCTGCACATCATACTGGACAATCCTGAGATCTTACTGTACGATCTTTCTAAATTAATTTTTTAGAATTTTTTAAGCCCTTTATTCAAGCTTTCTCATAAGACTTTATAATAGTCTTTAACAGTCATTATGTCTTCATTCTTTTGGAGAAAACTTGAATAGAGAACTTGAAAGTGATAGAGGAAAGGGTGGAGTTTGAGAGGGAGAATATTCTTGGAAGGGGTTTTACGGAAGTGTGGAGGAGATTTCACATGGTTGCTCCTGTAAGCTTACACTTTAGTACCATCATATTCAAGGCTCATCTTAAGGGAAGTTTTGGGAAGAAGAAGATCTCTTTGGTGTTAAAGGACTTGGCTCCTCCATCGCACCGGGGAAGGTGGAAGTGATTATGTAAGGGCTTCTCCACCTAGCTATGCGGGCTAAAGGAGAGTCACTATAGGTTTATTACAGTACTCGTAGGGTACCTCTGGGGAGTCGACGTTGGTCAAGATTTGACTGAACCACTATAAATCTGGTGTATTCTTTCCTTTATTATTTCCACACTTTTTTCTATATTTATTTTTGTTGTGATTAAAGGCATGGGTGAAATTGATAATCTATCTTTTTATTATAAATATAATTTGCTTCCACATTAAGTTATAAAATGATTTTTCTTTTTGTTAAAGAGCTTATTTAAATATCTAATTCACCCCCTTCTTGGCACATCTCGTACTTTCAAGTGGTATAAGAGTGGGGTCTCAAAAATAGTGTTTTAAAAATCTTGAGAAAAGGATCAATATATATTTTATAAATTGTAACTTTTTGGAAGGAAATTCAATCACGCGACCATCTTTAATTGAATTTTTTTATTTTTGAAAAATTTGAATGTCTACTTTCTTGCAATTAATTAATTATAGAACGTGCCATATGATTCAAATTGGCTAATATGTACCATAATGTATTATAGATTGAGTCAAAACTTATATTCCTTTTATTGAATGGAGTATAGTAGAACAAATCAATGCTCAACTGAATGCTAAATGCTTCAATCATTTTTTATGTGCTTTAAATTTTGAAGATTACATAAGAATCTCTACGTGTATTACTGGCAAATAAATTTGGGATGGATTATAAACTAAATATAAAGATACTAGTGAAGTCAAGCAATCTAATTTGAATATTCTAATGCATGATTATAAACTTTTATGCATGAATCCTTATGAGATGATCTCAGACATGTATACTATGTTTACTCAGATTCTGATGTCATTGCATGCTTTAGGTAGAGAACTTTCAAACTTTAAAAATGTTAACAAAATTCTACATTCTCAACTTGATATATTTGATGCCAATGTTACGGCTAAATGTGAACCAAAAGATTTGAATGGTTATTCTATAGACATTCAAATAGGCATACTCATTGTCTACAAGCAAAGTGTGAGTCAAAGACTTTTGGAAGAAGTGATGTGAAGACAATAATGCTAAAAGCCAAAAGCACAGATGAATATGGCTTAGTAGATAATGAGAGTAAAGAGGTAGCATTGATAACAAACAAATTCAAAAGTCTATTGAAGCATAAGCATAAGAATTAACAAAAGCGGAGCAACAGTAAAAATAGTAAAAATGTTAAGTTTCTTCGAACGTTATTTACTTTGGATGTAGGAAACCTAGACATCTGAAATTTGAATGCCCCAACTTTAAAACTCTTCATGCAAGGGAAAATAGTAAAAATAAATTGATTGTAATATGGGGAAAAGATAAAAAGCAAAAAGTATCCTAGGCAGACCTAACTTCTAAATAATCAGATCTGGAGAAGGACGATGAGGAATAAGTATGTTAAGGTTTGATTATGTGTTTTGTATGTTTGTTTATCTATTTTTTATAGTTAATCTTTATGATATTTTAAGCATAATTTCATGTTTCTGTTTCTTTATTATTTTGTTATTTTCTTCTACATTATTTTAATTTTTTGTGTTATTTTATCTCTTATTTTTGATAATATCATAGAGGGAGAATATATTGTGGTTGGTTGTATTTATATTTTATTTTTTAAAATTTTTTGCTATTTAGATTTAAATATTCATGTCTTTAAAAAAGTGCTTTCTCCTACTTTTAATGTGATTCTTTTAGTGAGGGGAAGTTTAGGAGAAAATATTTTTAATTTGTAAATTAACCAAATATTATTTGTCATCATAAAAAAAGGGATATTGTTGCAACTCGGACTTCCGAGTTTATGATTTTGATGATAAAAAATAATATTGAATACCTTTTTATTTCTCCTAGTATTTGTAGTGCATATTTATTTATGTTGACTAATATTTTAGGTACACCAATCACGATTCTTTGAAGATTCAAGGCTTAAGATTAGGTAGAATAGGTTATATTAAATAAGACTATAATTTTTATTTATTTATTTATTTAATTTCTTAAGTCAAGTCTTATAATAATATATATTTTCTTGGTGACCATAAAAACACAGGGGGACCAAAAATAATTTTAAATATTTTATTTTTTTGTATACATTATAATGTACTATATGGATCATTCTATATAATCTGGTGTTACAAAAATTAATTAAAATATTTTATTTTCATAGGAAAAATATTTTTGAAATAAAACTAACCATATAATATGAACACCACATCATAATAGATGATCTGTTATAATTAGAAAGCTCTTCGTCCATTAATTTAGGCAAAAAGTTTTTCTTATCATATTATATGAACTATATTATACTATACGATATTTAAAACTTTGCCTAATTTAATCCTAAGATTAGTCAATTAAATATGCTTCATTTTGATATTCTAATCGTACTGTATGAATTGGATCATACCGTATGATCAACAAATAAGATTTTGGTTATCCCATGATTTGTCCTGGATGTACTACATTTTGATTGAACTGTTCGTGCAATACTAGATGGTGATCATGCAGTCCTAATAGGTCAAATTTTGCATATCATAATTGATGATCCTGAGATCGTACTATATGATCTTTAATAGTTGAATTGATTTTTTAGGGTTTTTTAAGCCATCTATTTAAGCTTTCTCATAAGACTTTATAAGAGTCTTTGGCAACCATTATATCTTCGTTCTTTTAGAGAAAACATGAAGAGAGAACTTGAAAGGGAGAGAGAAAAGGGTGGAGATTGAGAGAGAAAAGATCCATGGAGGGGGTTTCAAGGGAGTGTGGAGGATATTTTACACAGTTGCTCTGGCAAGATTGCACCTTAGTATGATCGGATTCAAGGTTCATCTTGAGGGAAGTTTTGGGAAGATGATCACTTTCGTGTCAAAGGATCTAGCTCCTTCGCCGCACCAGGGAAGGTGAAAGTGATTTTATAAGGGCTTATCCACCTAGTTGTGGGGGTAAAGGACTGCCACTAATGGTTTATTGCAATATTCGGAAGGTGCCTCTGGGAGTGGACGTAGGTTAAGGTTTGACCAAACCACAATAAATCTAGTGTGCTCTATCCTTTATTATTTTTGCTCTTTATTTTTTGCATTTGTTTTCATTGTGATTAACTACGTATGTGAAATTGATAATCTATCTTTTTATTATGAAAGTAATTTGCTTCCGTATCAAGTTATAAAAAGAATTTTGTTTTCATAAAAGAAGTTTTTTAAATATCCAATTCACCCCCTTCTTGGCGCATCTCATTCTTTCATGTAATCATAACACTACTGAGGGTTATTTAATAACTTGTCCACTTATATTTAATAATATATCTATTGACATTTAGAAAATTAACATGTCTACCTTCTTGCAATCTATTGATTATCGCAAGTAGATGTTAGTCCAAGAAGGATATTTTATACCTTATCATTTCATGAATGGCATTAAAATAGAACTACTATTTAATAAAAGGAATAATAATGATTGGCATTTAGCCCAAAAGAATGCAGATTGTTTAAAATATTTCTTCTATATATTGAATTCTAAAGATTATCCACTTGTACCTCTAGAAAAGTTATTTGGGATAAACTATGCATTACCTACGAAGGAATTATTAAAGTAAAATAGTCTAGGTTAAATATCTTGAAAGTTTGTTAAGGATGTTAAGCTCTTATGAACTAGTCCCGAGGCTAACTAAGGGGGGGGGGGGGTGAATAGGTATTTGGGGGGGGGGGGGGGTGAATTGGTATTTAAAAAAAATATTTCAATTAAAATCAACAAACTCTAACCACCATAAAAATACGAGTGCAAAAATTAAATGCGTAAGTAGAAACAAAGAAAAAACATAGCAGATTTATAGTGGTTCAGTCAAATCTTGACCTACGTCGACTCCTCAGAGCACCATTCGAGTATTGCACTAACTAAGTATCTCTCCTTTAGTTCCCACAGCTAGGCGGAGAAGTCTTTACAACAGACTCCTTTTCACCAACCCTGGTGCGGTAGAGAACCGACTCCTTTTGCTTCCTCCTGTAGCGGGCAGAGAACCCAGACCGATTACTAAAGTAGACCTCCCAAGAACCTTCCAAGGATGAAGGATGAAGAATGGATTAGATAACTTGGAACCTTGCTTGGAGCAACCTTTGTGAACCCTCCCATAAACTGCCCTTCACAAGTTCCTCTCTCTCTCTCTCTCTCTCTCTCTCTCTCTCTCTCTCCCCCTCTCCCTCTCCCTCTCCCTTGGCTTTCTCAGGTCAAGACAACAGTAAAAGAATACCTTTAAGGTAGAGCAAGAGATCTTAAATAGAAGAGCTTTGGAATAGCTCTTATTTTATACAAACCCACTTTATCGTCCAGGCCAATAGGGGTATCGGCCTGGCCGATTAGCATAAATTTTGCTCAATCATCCTAGTCAATTTGGGATGATCAGAGTAATTTTGGTCTCATCATCCAGGATGATATATCATCCTTGACGATTAGTTCAAATTCGAAGAAAATCGTCCTGAACATCACCCTGAATAGAAGTAGGCCGATGTTAATCGTCCATGTGATCATCCTGGTTGAGTCTATGATCGGCCTGGCCTATGTTATCATATAATCAGCCTGAATTGCTTTCCATAATCACTAGGTGAATTTAGGCATAATTATGCGGCATCGTCCAGGCCGATAGTATATTATCCTCGGATGATGTCCTAAAATAAAGAATACCTAAATAGATCATGGTGGCGGATTCTTTCTTATTTTAGCCTATCGTCCTAGCCGATACAACATCGTCCAGGCTGATCGGCTTAATGATGTCTGCCTTAAACATGATGCCCTAATTAGGGTTTCTATTTTTGAACCGATCGTCCAAGCGATATAAATATCGCCCCGGCCGATGTTACCAAAAATAATAAACTTTAAGAAACAGTCAAAAATTCTCCCAAGGTGTGTGTGTGCAAGGTTACTTAGCATTAGGAGCCATATCTTTTATAATAGACTCAAGAAAAGGAAAAGTGTACAAAGTGACTCGGACTTAGTCTTTCCAATCTTACGCTGGTTACAATTACCGTTTAATCTTATGGACCTGAAATGTTAGTAGGCAAGGAAGTCATAGAGAAACAAGAGTATTTGTTATCATCAAAATCATAATTCATAGATTCATAACAATCTCCCCCTTTTTAATGATGGAAAACACATAATGAATAATTCTAAGAAGTTTAAGACAACAGTGTATTGGAAATAGTGCAAATATAGAGAACATCAAATATCAAAACAAAATAGTACAAGTACAAACATACTACTCTCCCTTTTGATATTTCAAAAAAGAAGGAGACAAATAAAAATAATATAGAAACTAAACAGCAGAAGAAAAAAAATATAAACTAATTAACATAAAATAGAAATAAACTAAAAGAAAATTAGTAAAACGATGGGCCCTGATCGTCTGAAGGAGGCGGTGCAGGTGGAGGCTGCTGAAAGTAGCTAGTCAGTGTAGCAAACTGAGCACCAAACCAGGCGATGTCCTAGTCATGCTGTTGCTGCTGGTGAGCAACGTATATGTCAAAATAGGCTAAGTCCTTCGCATGTTGCTTCTCCTATGTAGCAACATAAGTGTCAAATCGGGCCTCCAACTGGTCAAAGTGCTCCACCAACTGGTCCAGCTGTGAGTGCTGGCAGAGCGGAACATGTGAGGAGCAGGTGCAGAAGCCTCCTCTTCCCCTACCTGAGCTTCCGCATCCCTTGGGTGAAGATGAGTACTGTAAAGAGTTTGAAAGGAAATGTTAGAGTAGAGAGCAGGTTGGAGGTTTGGTGGAGCAGGATATTAGAGGTTATACTTTGATTCTAAGACATAGGAAATGATATGTCCTAGGGCTAGATTTGGTTTCCTCCTATAACCTGGATCTAGAATGCTAGTAATATGGTCGATGTAACAAAAAATCAGGTTGGTAGCATTGAATTCATGATTTATTAAAATGTAAAAGGTGGTGAGTGAAGAAGGGGAGTGATGTGAACACGATCACCAGCCTAAGGAATTATTGAAGTGCAAAGGACATGCTGGACAGTCCTAGCATCCTTGATTAAGGTGCAAGTCTCTCCTATATGAAAATTAGCATTAAAATTGCGAAGAAAATGATTGGCCAGAGCCCAATCAAAATAAGGATCAGAACACAAGGTGTAAAGTTTATCCCCTGTGGTGGAAAGATATAAAATCTCCGCACAATCCTGATATGTGATCTCGACAGGGCGTCGATTCATATATGAGGTAATAGAGGTAAAAGCAGAATTAATGCGAAGACTTGCAAAGAACTCATAGATCAATTCAAGAATTAAATGGGATAGTAAGAATGAGAAGAAAGCATGAGATGGTATGGGCAAATAAGTCTAGTACCATATAAGTAAGATAATTTGGATTGACTGTACAGGAGATTGTGATTCCGGCCTCCTTGTAGCGCTGGTAGGCAGCTTGATCATCCGCCTCCAGGAAATAAGGTGGCCCTCGAGGAGCTTTCGGACGGGTGATGAGAGCGCTTTCCTCCAGCCATTTTTAGAGAATATAGCACTAGAGCAAGAATACAAGGAGTTTGCGAAAGCTTGAAGGCTCTAAGTTTAAAGGATCGTCCAGATCGGCCAGATTGGCCGGGCCGATCACAGGATCATCTAGGCAGATAAAGTTCAATAATTGTGTGCAGGCCGATTGGTCAAAAAGGTTGTTTGGTTGTCCAGGCTGACCTGATATAGCCTAGGCCGATTAGACATATGCGATTGTCCTGAGGAGTCAGGACGGATGACCGTTGAAAAAGTAGATCATCCGGGCCGACTCGGTGGATCATCCAGGACTATGTCCAATAATGGATCGTACCGACCGAATTTAAAATATTTAAATCATGAGCCACGTGTATCGGCCAGGACGAACAGGTGGATCATCTGGGCTGATTGTCAAAAAATGGATCGTCCCAATGATTTTAAAGATTTAAATGTATATCCATATGTATCATCCAGGACGAACATGTGGATCGGTCAGGTCGATTTTCCATAAGGAGGAGAACATCGTCCGGGCCAAAAAATGCATCGGCCAGGCTAATAAAAGATTGAAGCAGAAGACGATCAGATCATCCAGGTCGATAATTTTCATCCAGGATGATAAATAGAAGAAAAATAGAACAGTCAGCAGATGGATTCGAGAAGTGAATGGGACCGATCGTCCAGGACGATGTGAAAATTTTGAAAATTGAGGGTTGAAGGAGATGATTAGATTAGGTCAAAAATTAGTAAAAATAATAAAAACAAATAGAAAATCAGATACAAAAGAAAAGAAAAAAAAGAACAAAAACGAACAAAAAACATAAAATCACATTTTTTTATACTGAATACGATAATTTTTCCATATTATTGAAATAAAAAATTTGCAAAATCAATTAGTTAACATCGTCCAAATCTGAAAAAATAGTAGAACAACTGATCCTATTAGCTCTAACTCAGCCTTCTTTAGTATAAATTAACTTTTGAAAAACAAGAATCTAAATTAGAAAAGCTAATTGGTTTAAAAGAAGAGATCCATTCAAAAACTTGTTTTCAAAAACATAATTTATGGAATAATATATCAAAGTAATTAGTTGCAATCAGAAGTTCGAAATCAAGCCTTTGAAAAATATAAAGTGACACATGAAATCTTCTAAAATTTTAAAATTTTTGAAAAGGAAGAAGCTTGCTTTTGGTGGGCTCATTTTATGGCTCTTGTCAATTTGATTGGCGCTTTGCACATCCTTTTTTATTTTTGATACACTGTATTTTTTTTTCAATTTGGCGACTTGGCGCATCTTTTACTTTTGGCATCATTGTCCACTTTTTTCATTTACTTTTATGCAAGTGAGATCCCTTTTTCAAAATCCTTAAATAATCTTAGTTATGAATTTATCTTCTAGGTATTAGAGAAGAAAAATTCACTCTCTAATATAAAGAAGAATGAATCACAAAATAGAATAAGAAATCATATGATAATTTTAATGACATGATTACAAAAATATGAAAGTAAAGTAAAGACTTTGAGTATTAAACATAAAATAGATTACTGTAGCAAGATTAAAAAGTTCTCAATTTCAAAATCCATTTGTTAATTTGAGATAGATTTTTGTTTAGAAAAAAAAATTACATCACTAAAAGAAGTTAGAAAGAAGGTAACAATTAACAGTGTTCTTCTCTTTAACTAATTTATAAATGTAATTATTGATTACAAATTTTCAAAATCAAAATCAAGGCATAAGATATTGATTCAGCAGAGTCTAAAAGCAAGAGAAATAAATCAAAAACAAGCACAAGAAAAACAAAAAGAAAATATCAAATAAAAAAAGAGATCAGGAATCAGTAGAAATCAAGTTCATGTATTTATGTCAATCACACCCAATCTAGTTCTTAAAGTACTGAAAGTGTCGAAGGCCAGTGGTTTAGTAAAGATGTCAACTAGTTTATTTTCAGTTGCCACATGGTGTAACTCAATGTCTCTCTTGGTCACATGGTCTCAAATGAAGTGATGTCTTATGTCTATGTGCTTGGTTCTTGAATGTTGGATACGATTCTTAGAAATACAGATGTAACTAGTGTTGTCACAAAGGATTGGAATTGAGCCTACAGGTAATCCTAAATCTAGAACTTGCTGCTTCAGCTAAAGGACTTGGGCCACACAACTTCCTAAAGCAATGTACTCAGCTTCAGCAGTGAAAAATGTTGAGTATATTAATTAGGTTGTTAAGCCTAAGTGAGTGTCCCAAGGCTACCAAGAGGGGGGGGGGTGAATTGGTAGTTTAAAAAATTAAAATTTAAGACCACTTTTTTTTTTAATTTTGTAGAAAAAGATTTTTAAACCACAGAGTTTTTAAAACTGAAACAGAAAGTACGGAAATGTAAAAACAGTAAAGTAAATGACACCAGATTTATAGTGGTTCGGTCTATAACCAGACCTACATCCACTTCAAAAAATCTAATAATCTCAAAGAAAGTGTTGTGCCTAGGGTAAGAATTCTATTAACAGCAGTCAGGTGAGATTCTTTAAGATCGGCTTGAAATCTAGCACAGATACAAACACTAAATATTATATCAGGTCGAATAGCAGTCAGGTAAAGTAAAGATCCAATCATCCCTCTATACTTCTTTTGATCAACTGATTTTCCTTTTGGGTCCTTGTCCAACTGAATTCCTGAGTTCATGGGAGTATTAATTGGCTTGGCTTTGTCCATTTCATATTTCTTCAAGATGTCCTTTATGTATTTTGTTTGGATCAAAAAAGTTCCATCATCCAATTGTCTAATGCTAAACCCTAAAAAGTAGGACAATTCTCCCATCATACTCATCTCAAACTCCTTACTCATTATTTTAAAAAAATCATCACATAGCCTTTTATTAGAAGATCCAAAAAGTATATCATCGACATAGATCTGAATAATGAGTAAATTATTTCCTACTTTTCTCAGGAAAAGGGTGGTGTCTACGCTCCCCTTAATAAACCCCTCTAGTAAAAATGTGCTAAGCCTCTCAGACCAAGCTCTAGGTGCCTGCTTTAATCCATATAAGGCCTTTTTTAATTTAAAAACATGATTTAAAAATTGGGAACTCTTAAATTTGAGGGTTGTTCTACAAACACATCCTCTTTTATTACACCATTTAAAAAGGCACTCTTAACATCCATTTGAAAAAGCTTAAATCCCTTATATTAGCATCAAAACAGGAAGGCAAGCATCTTAAAATTATAGTGATGAGTGAACCAAGTAGGTTATCTATTGAATAGGTATTTAACTCTTGAAATTCAGAAATTATAGTGATTTTAGCATCAAAAGAGGAAGGCAAACATCTTAAAATTTTATTGACTTTTTCATAGTTCGTAAGTTCTCTTCCTAATGCATGTAATGAAGTAACAATCTGAGTAAACCTTGTATACATTTTAGAAATCGTTTCATTAGATTTCATATGAAAAAGTTCATAATCATGCAATAAAATATTCAAACGAGATTGCTTAACTTCTTTAGTTCCTTAATAAGTAATACATAATTTATCCCAAATTTCTTTACCAGTTGTGCAAGTTGAAACACGCATGTAATCTTTAGATTTTAAAGCACAGAAAAAATAGTTCAAACACTTTGCATTAAGTTGAGCTAAATCTCTATCATCAAGAGTCCATTCAGAAAAAGGAAGAGAAACAGTAACATCATTAAGTTTGCTAGTTGGAGGTGTATAACCATCCTTAATTAGCATCCACATGTGATAGTCAATCGCTTGCAAAAATGTAGACATGCGAGTTCTCAATAAATCAAAGTGAATATTATCAAACAAAGGTGGTCGGGTAATAGAATACCCTTCCACAGTATTACGATTTTCAAAATTATCCATGGATCACAAATTCAAAAGTTATTCGAAAACTTATTTTATGAATCCTGCTCTGATACAACTTGAAAGTTCGTTAGAGATGATAAGCCCTTATGAACTAGTCCTGGGGCTAACCAAGAGGGGGGTGAATTGGTATTTAAAAAAAAAAAATCTTTCAATCAAAATCAACAAAATCAAACCACCACAAAGATACGAGTGCAAAAATTAAATGCTTAAGTAACAAAGAAAAATCACACTAGATTTATAGTGGTTAGGTCAAACCTTGACCAACGTCCACTCCTCGAAGGCACCCTCTGAGTATTGCACTAACTAAGTGCCTCTCCTTTAGCTCCCACAGCTAGGCGAAGAAGCCTTTACAATAGACTCCTTTTCACTAACCCCGATGCGGCAGAGAACCGACTCCTTTTGCTTCCTCCTAAAATGAGCAGAGAACCCAGACTAATAACTGAAGTAGACCTCCCAAGAACCTTCCAAGGATGAAGGACAAAGAATGAAGAAGATAACTTGGAACCTTTCTTGGAGCAACCTTTATGAACCTTCTCATAAACTCCCCCTCACAAGTTCCTCTCTCTCTCTCTCTCTCTCTCCCTCTCCCTAAGCTTTCTTAGGTCAAGATAGAATAAAAAGATTACCTCTAAGGAAGAGCAAGAGATCTTAAATAAAAGAGCTTCAGAATAGCTCTTATTTTATACAAACCGACTTATCATCCAGGCCGATAGGGGTATCGACCTGGCCGATTAGCGTAGATTTTGCTAAATCAGCCTGGTTAGTTTGGGACAATTAGAGTAATTTTGGTCACAACTTCCAGGATGATAGATCGTCCTGGCTGATTAGCTCAAATCCGAGGAAAATTGTCCTAAACATCACCCTGAATAGAAGTAGGCCGATGTCAATCATCCACACCATCATCCCTGCTGATCCTATGATCGGCCTGGCCGATGTGATCGTGCAATCAACCTTAATTGCTTTCCATAATTACTAGATTAATTTAGGCATAATTATGCTGCATCTTCCAGGATGATAGTATATCATCATGGATGATGTCCTAAAATAAAAAAAACCTAAATAGATCATGGCGACTGATTCTTTCTAATTTGAGCCTATCATTTTGGCCGATATAATATCATCCAGGCTGATCAGCTTAATAATGGTTGCCTTAAACATGATGTACTAATTAGGTTTCTATTTTTGAACCGATTGCCCAGGCCGATATAAATATCGGCCCGATCGATGTTACCAAAATTACTAAACTCTAATAAATAGTCAAAAATTCTCCTAAGGTGTGTGTGTGCAAGATTACTTAGTATTAGGAGCCATATCTTTTACAATAGACTCAAGAAAAGCAAAAGTGTACAAAGTGACTCAGACTTAGTCTATCCAATCTTGAGCTGGTTCCAATTATCGTTTGATCTTGTGGACCTGAAATGTTAGTAGGCACGACAGTCGTAGAGAAAAAAGAGTGTTTGCTATCATCAAAATCATAATTCATAGATTCGTAACATATCTTACTTCATGACTATAAACTATTTTGTATGAAATCTAGTGAATCAATTTATGAAATGTATACTAGGTTTTCACAAATAGTAACATCCATGCATGCATTAGGTAGAGAACTTACAAATTCTAAAAAAGTAAATAAGATTTTATGTTATCCACCTAATTCTTATGATGCAAAGATAACTATAATTAATGAATCTAAAGACATAAATGCTTAGTTGGTTAATAATTTTCTTGGGTCACTCATTGCCTACGAGCAAGGAATGAGTCAAAATAAAAGTGATGTTGGAGAGAAGTAGGAGAGAACCATAACACTAAAACAAAATGATTATAATAGTAATAATTTTACGGTGGAAGGGGACGATAACATAGCCTTAATGACACAACAATTCAAGAACTTTATGAAGAGAAAATAGATGCATCATCAATAGCCTTGGAGAAAAAGTAAAAGCCATAAAAATGTTAATGTTTCTATTGATATAATTTGCTTCAAATGCAGGACATAAGGCCACCTCTGAACTAACTGTCCCAACCTGAAGACTTGCCCGATCAAGGATATGGCTAAAGAGAAGCTAAAGTTCAGGAGGGGTAGGCAAAAGACACAAAAAGCTTTCTAGCCTGACTATGCCTCAAAATTTTTAAAATTGAAAGCAGTGAACGAGATGAAAAACTTAAAACTTATGGCTAACGATAGTCTTGATCAATTAGATCATTATGAGGTATGTCAACTCTCTTGTGATGAATTACTCATTATTTTTGAAAATATTCATAATTCATATAGGAAGTTCAAAAAATGCATGCTAGTCTTAATACTGAATTGTCCACTTTACAAAAAGAGCATGCTAGCTTAATTACTGAGCATTCTAATTTAGATAGTGATCACATTACCTTGCTTGATGAATATGATGCCATAAAAATGAAGCATATCAACTTAATTAATGCACACGAATCCTTGAAAACATCGCATATTAAATAAAAGAAAGCATGCAAAGTATTAGAAGCATCTAAATTAGAAATAGATGGAAGGGAGCATGCATTGAAAATTGAAATGTACATTCTTAAAAGTGCAACTAAATTTTTGGAAGCAAAACTAATAGCACTTGAGAATAACAAACCACCACTTTCCTTAGAATAATTTCATAAGCCCCTAATATAGCATGCAGCACATAAACCTAGAAAGAGATACCATGACCTATATAGGTTATTAAATCTATTTCCTGGTGTTAGGTGTTACTCTTGTGGCATGGTAGGTTGCATAGCCTGCACTTGCATAATCTATTATAGGACACATCTAGTGTGGAGGCTAAAATTATGTTCATCACAACATAACATGCATTCATCCCATTCATTCAAGCATAAGGTTGAACCCAAACTCACTAGGATTCATATATCTTACCATTAAATGACTATGTAGGGTTGCTCTCATGAAAGACCTAGTGAGAGCATTATACCAAGACAGTGGTTGCTCGAGGCACATGACTAGTGATATGAAGTAGTTCATCACACTACAGGTCTGGTCAGGAGGCAAGGTTACATTAGGAGATAACACCACTAGGAAAGTTATGTTCTCAGGTATAATTCATAATACTAAAAGCTTTATTATTAAAAATATTTTATTAGTTGATGGTTTAAGGCATAATTTACTGAGCATTAGTTAACTATGTGATAAAGGATTTGACATTAAATTTCTTTCTAAGAAAATGAATAATTAGTTTAATTGGAAAACTTGATTTTGAAGGAAAATAAATTGATAATGTTTATATGCTATACTTGAACTACATTAACAATTCAAATTCTATATGTTTGAAAACTATAGTTGATGATTCCTAGCTATGGTATATCATGCGAGCATGAAAACACTTAGGAAGATTACCTAAAAAGATATAGTTACAGGAATACCTAAGTTAGACTTCACTAAGAATCACCAATGTTATGCCTGCTAACAAGGAAAATAAGTCATGACTTCATTTCATTCAATTAAGGACATCAACACCTGTAGGCCACTAGAAATCCTTCACGTAGACCTATTCAGATATGCTAATATAGCCAGCCTGGTAGGGAAGACATATGGATTTGTAATAGTATATGACTACTCTAAATTTACTTGGGTGACATTCCTAGAACATAAGAGTGAATCATTTGAGGAATTTAGAACTTTCTCTAGTTGAATTCAATGGAAATTAGGATGTGAAATTTCAACCATTCATAGTGATCATGGTGGAGAATTTGAAAATGATATGCTTGAATCTTTCAATCAAGAGATAGGTATAGAATATAACTTCTCTACCCCTAGGACCTCAACAGGATAAAATAGCTAAGTGGTTAAATAAAACCTTGGTTGAAGATACTATGACAATACTAGCTGAATACACTCTCCCTAGATATTTTTAGACAAAAGCAATGAATACACTCTCCCTAGATACTTTTGTTATGTTTTGAACAAGGTGAATGTTAGATCAAAGCTAAATAAGACACCCTATGAACCCTTAAAGGTAGGTCACCTAATCTTTCTCACTTACATGTATTTGGATGTAAATGCTTTATCTTAATCAATAGAAAATCATCCTTAAAAAAATTTGGTTAAAAATATGATGAAAGAGTCTTCTTAGGTTATTTATCAATATGGAAGGCCTATAGATTCTTCCATAAAAGGACCTTAGTTGTAAAAGAGTCTACCAAACTTGTGTTCGATGAATCATATAGGACCTCTGAATCTCAAACTAAAGAAGAAGAAGTAGAGGTCATTCACAAGGTAGAAGCCATTGCTATAGGAGATAGAATAGAATATCAGGATCATTTGCCTAGAGATTGAAGATATTCTTCTAGTTATCCTAAAGAACTTAACTTAGGAGACTCATTCAAAAGTGTTAGACCTACAAATGGACTTAGGAAGGAGGTTAGCCATTCTATATTTATCTCCATAATATAGCCCACCAATATAAATTAAACCTTATATGATGAATTCTGGATTCTAACAATGTGAGAAGAATTAAATCAGTTTGTTAGGAATGATGTTTTGGAGTAAGCGAGTAGACCTAAAGACCAAAACATTATAGGAACCAAATGAGTTTTTAAGAATAAAATGAATTACTCTGATATACTAATAAGGAATATGTCTAGGTTAATATCTAAGGGGTACAATCAAATTTAATGGATTGCTTTTGGAGAAACATTTTCCCCTACAGCTAGACTAGAAGCTATTAGGGTGCTCTTAGCCTTTACATAATTTAAAGGATTTAAGCTATATCAAATGTATATTAAGATTACTTTCTTAAATGGGGTAAAAAAAATGATGTATATGTTGAGCAACCCCTAAGTTTTGATAACTCAAAATTCCCAAATCATGTATTCAAACTAAATAAGGCCTTATATGGGTTAATGAAAGAACCTAAGACTAGTATGAAAGGCTGAGCAAATATTCCTTCTAGATAGAGCCTTTGTTAAGGTAAGTGTAGACACCACCATCTTCCTAAAGAAAGAAGGTGAAGACATACTAATAGTATAAATCTATGTTGATGATATATTATTTAGATGTACAAATAAAAATCTTTGTGGAAATTTCTCAAAAACTATAAGTGAGGAGTCTGAGATGAGTGTGATGGGAGAGCTAAACGATTTCTCAATCTTTGGGTAAAGAAGATTGATGATGGAACATTTCTTAGCCAAAAAAAATACATCAATGATATTTTTAAGAAATATGAAATGAATAATGCTAAGACAATAAACATTCCAATGAGCTTTACCACATAGTTAAATATGGACCAAAATGGAAAGTCAGTAGATCAGAAGAAATATAGAGGAATAATTAGATCACTTATTTACATGACTGTAAGAAGACCTAATATTATGTTTATTGTTTATCTCTGTGTTAAATTTTAGACTGATCCAAAAGAATCTCACTTGACTTTTGTTAAGAGAATCCTTAGATATCTCTTAGGAACCCAAAACTTAAGAATATGGTATCCTAAGCAAAGAATTTCCTTTGAAATGATAGTATATTCTAATTCAAAGTTTGCAGGATATAGGTTGATAAGAAAAGAACTCTTGGAACCTTCTAATTCATAAGATAATCTTTAGTTTCCTAGTCTAGTAGAAAAAAAAAACTTTGTAACCCTATTTATTGTTGAAGCAGAATATATAGCAGTAGGAAGTTGTGTTGCATAAGTCATATGGGTTATACTATAAATCTTACATCTTGGACTACTTGTAGGAACCATTCAAATCATATGTGATAACACTATTTTCATTTGCATATCAAATAATCATATCAAACATTCAAGGATCAAACACATAGACATTGGGCACCATTTCATTAAATACCATGTGATAAAAGGGGATATAAAGCTACATCATGTAGCTACTGAAAATAAATTTGTAGATATATTTACTAAACCCCTAGCCATTGACACCTTTAGCACCTTGTGGACTAGAGTAGGTAGTACAAACATTTATGCTTAACTCATGATAAATCAAACTTTGTCATCATTTAAAATACTTTCTGGAGCAACGAGCCCGTAAGGGCAGAGAATAGCGGAGAGGAAATTCTCCAAGTCATCATTTCAAATAAGCAATTTGTATTGTTACATTATTTGTGTTCTTTTATTTGGTTTTTATTGATTCATGACTTGTCATTTTCTTTATTTTTTAAATAAATATTGATCATCACACACACACTCTTCACAATATCAAAAAAATTGAATTAAAAATTAAAACTTTCTTATCGTACTATACAATCCATAATTCATACTATATGATATTCCCATATATTCACAAATTACTACTTTTAGCCAAATAAAAAACCCATAAGACTTCAATTATCGGTGATCGTACTATACATACCACCCTTAGTATCATACAAAACATGTGTTAGAATCTTTTGGGATAAATTCAATATGGCTGGTATGATCATTATTACAATTTGTACTGTAAGAACCTCCATTTGTACTATACAAAACACGTGTTAGAATCTGTTAGGATGAATTCAATATGGGCGGTATGATTATAATTAACATTCATACTATACGAACACCTATTCATACTGAACGATAAATTTAGTCAAATGATGTTCAGTCTACTCCTTGGGACAAACGCATTTCTTCAAGACCATCCAGTACGATACCAATCATATTATATAATTTGGCCACCTTTTTCTAACAAGTCATCCAGATGATTTAATTCCTCTAATCATACTGTATGATATCGCATTGTACTATACTATTTGCAAAAATCTATAAATTATAGAGTTTTTCAAAGGTTTTAATCATTGAACTCATCCTTCCTTCAAACTCCTAACCTCTCCAATCAAAACTCTTTAATGGCTGGTGGAAGTAAACATTTTCAAATGACCCAAGGAAGCTCCCCCACCTCTCATTCCTTCAATGACAAATTTATGTTAGTAAGAGATGAGGAAGAATATTAGAAATTGAAGGAGGTTCGAATCACCCCTTTTTGAATGTTAAATCAACCAACTTTTAACTTTGAGGTGATGAACCTCTTTACCTCTACCACTCTCTAATTCCTACTCACACTAGCCTTTTCTTTCAATTCTGAACTACATCAGTTATTGCTAATGGACCTAAAAAATATATGTTTGGTTGAATGTTTTATTTTAATTGATTCTTATGTTTGCTTTTTATTTTTTGCTATTTTATTTTATTTTTGTCTTTTAATAAACAATGTTTAAAAAAATTGTAACCCCTAATTTTTAAATCTATCACTTAGGGGGGGGGGAATCTTGGAGAAAAGAATTTTTACCTTACCTATCAATTAAAAAGGGAATAATTATTGCAATAAAAAATCCCTAGTTTTTTTATTTTGATGATGACAAAAATTATTAATTTAATTGTTACATTTTTTTATTGAATACATTGTTTTTTTTTTCTTATGTGAGAATAACATTATAGATAAAATATATACTACTCAAGGCTATTGGATGCTCAAGTATGGGTATAATAGGAATGTCAAGTAAACAAAAAATGGATCGTCCCGTACGATTGTAGATCGTCCTGAAAGATTTTACTTAAAGTGTCAGAAACGATCCTAATGAATATTGGTATGAACTATGTTTGTACACGATCATCGTCCCGTACGAACTAGGTTCGTCCGGAAGAATAGTTATTTCATAGGTTGGTTCCCAAATTACCACAGGATGTAATCAACTTACTTAAGTCGGTTCCCATCGTCCTGGGATGAATAGGACTTCGTCTGGATGAAATTTTTACAGGGGGAAACTCGTCCTGGCACTATTATGAATTTCATCTGAACAAAATTTTTACAGAGAAGACTTCGTCAAGGGACAATTTTTGATTTCATATGGACGAAATTTTTACAGAGCCCAAGTCGTCCTGGCACGATTATAGATTTTGTATGAACGAAATTTTTACAGAGCTTAACTCGTCTTGGGACGAAAATAATTTTGTCCTAGACGATCAGGACTTAGAAACATTTTCTCCAGAACCTATTCATTCCATTATTCTTATAAGGAGATAACTGACCTGATCGTCCTGTACGAATTGTATTCGTCCCATACGATCATTACAAAATTTTTAAGATCTCCTCATGTGTGTGTATGTTTATTCACTCAATTACAATCACTCCCTCTCAAACTTAATTCATACAAAAATTACAAGCTTCAAAATACTAGATATCTCATGTTGAGTTTGATTTGAAGTCTTCAGTAGTTTGGAGTTCGATTTTCCTGAAATTTTAGTACACACAAGAGCAAAAAAAATTTTTCCAAAAAGTGTTAGGAGATAACTACACATAAAACAATAATATTTGGAATCATCAAAAGGCAGTTAAATCGTCCCCTACATCGAACCGATAATTGTTTCGTCCAGACGAACCAAGGTTCATACGTACTAAGTTTCGTAATTAAAAACTACCTATTCATTCAACCTCTTCATTCATTCGTCCCATCGATGAAAAAAATAGTACTCGTAACGATTCATAACGATCATCCAGACGAGTGACCATTAAACACTGAAACTTTCATGCAAACGGGTTTAAATTGACACTTTTGACCACATTACACAAATCGTCCACTTACTAAAATTTTTCATCTCGGACGATTTTAAAAAAAATTGATTTGCACAACAACAAAAAACTTAAATTCAAAAGCATGTACAACAATATTAAAACACATATTAAAAATAAATCACACAAAAACAAGATTAAAAACTCATAACGAACACAAAAACATAACTAGAAAACACAACATCAATGTGCAGAAAACATTTTTACTTTCAACATTTAAATCAATCCACAACAACGCCTTATTCTTAATGCACTGAAGTATCAATAGGCTAATGGTTTTTGTAAAAATGTCTTGCAAGTTGATTTTCAGTTGCAACATGAATGAGTTCAATTTCTCCCTTGGATATTATGATCCCTATGAAATGATGCTTTATATTCTATGTGTTTGGTTCTTGAATGTTGAATAGGATTTTTAGAAACTGAAATAGCACTAGTGTTATCACAATAAATTGGAAAAGTGTATATAGGACAATCCTAAATCAAATTAATTGTTCTATTTCAACCAAAGTAGTTGCTGCCCACACACTTCCTAATGCAATTTATTCAGCTTTTAGCAGTAGATAGGGCTACTGAATTTTTGTTTTCTACTGGACAAGAGCGAGGTACTAAAGAATTTCCAATAAATTGACATGGGTTCCATAAGTGCTTTTTCCTATCCACCCATTTACAACCTGCAACAGTAAGAATCTAAATAACCATTTATTTCAAATGGAGGAGCTAAACATTAGGATACCAAATTCCTAGTTCTGATTCTAACAGATATTCTTAAAAATTTCTTTTCACTGTTATAAAATGTGATTTCTTTATTTGATCTGATTTGGTACCTCTAGCACACAAGCATAACATAAACATGATATTGCGTTGGCTAGCATTAAGTAAAGATAAAGAACCAATTATTCCCTCTAAATTTCTTTGATCAACAGATTTTCCATTAGGGTCTTATCCAACTGAACTGAGGAACTCATGGTGTACTAACAGTTGTAGCATTATCATTTCCATTACTTTTTTGAGGATGTCCTTAATATACTTTAATTGACTAAGAAATGTCCTTCCTCAATTTGTTAATGCTAAAACCTAAGAAAGTAACTTAAATCTCCATTAGACTCATTCAATTCACTACTCATTATTTTAGAAAAATCATCACAAAGATTTTTATTTGAAGATAAAAAATGATATCATGCCACAACAAATTGAACAATGTATATATCCTTTCCATATTTCTTCAAAAAGGGGTGTACCACACTTCCTTTTTCAAAAGATCTTTCAAGTAGGAAAGGGTGCTCAACCTCTCATACCAAGCCTAGGTGCCGTGTTTCTCAATCCAATCATACTTTTTCAACTTGAAACATGATTAGGTATTTTTCGTTATTTTTCAAAACCTGGAGGTTGTTCTACAAAAATATCCTCTTGAATATCCCCATTTTAAAAAGGCACTTTTGATCCATTTGATACAATTTAAATCCTTTTAAAATAGCAAAGGCTAGCAAAACCCTAATTACTGGCAAGTTCTACCTACAGGGGAAAAAGTTCCTCAAAATAAATTTCCTTCAATCTGACTTATACCCCTTAGCTACTATCTAGCCTTATTTCTAATGACCACTCCTCAGTCATTCATTTTTATTTTTAGTATCCCACTTAGTTCTAGATCCTTACTTGGACTGAAAGGATGACTTCATTCCTTTTCCTAGTTGACATGCATCACAAAGGTTCCTTGGTTAAAGTCTGTATTAGGTATCCCTCTCACTAGTTCTTTTGGGTAATCTCCTAAGGTTTTTCATGCTAGATTATACAAAGCACTACACAAATATGCCATTAGCCAATTGACTCATCAGTTATAATTGCTCAAACAAAAAGCCCAGTTAGGAGGAATTAATGCAATTATAATCAACGCATGTAAACATTTGTTTCCCCTTTACATTCAAACATCTTTATCTTTAGGTCTTAATATGCAACTCACTAGTAGGAAAAATTTTATAACAATAACCCTTATCATATAGCTGGCTTATACTTAAAAAAAATATCTTTAGCCTTGTCTACCAATTAACACATTGTCAATGAAAAAATTCTTAAAATTTTCAATCATACCTAATCCAACCACCTTCTTGTGGTGTATCTCCAAGGTGTAATCTTGTCCCTTGCCACTCATGGTTCCACATTATGATTTGAGCTGTATCTCCAGTCATATGCTATTAAACACTTCCGCGTGTCTAGTTACCAATATAGCCTCACGGTTTTGTGTCGAGAGCGATCCTGCCAAAATTATTAAATATCTTTAGACCTGGGAACCCAAACTTGTTTGGGTTCCCTTTTTAGCATTTAAATAGATGCCATGTATTGATTTGTCTAGGTCTTATGCATCTTAATTCTCCACACCAAATTAATTTTCCATCTTCCAAAGTACAGGTGATGAGCTATATGTTCAAACAATCCACAATTATTACATATTTACTTCTGAAATGGTTTTATAAGTTTTCTAAATTCATCTATCTTTTCATGGATTACATTAAATTTGAATACATAATAGTATTAGTAAAATATTTCAAATTGGAGCATTCTATTATCTCGAGAGCTTATCGTTAATTCTATAAAATGAATTCATATCTTTCCAAAATTTGATTTAAATATTAATTTTATATTTCTCTCTGATTACTCCTTAAGTTTTTTTAAAATCTTTTAGAGTTCTGCATATAATGATTTTAAATTTTCATGATTATCTATTCAGCTATATCAAACTCATCAGTAATATTCATTGTGATTGTTATCAATCAAAGCATGATCTTCTAAGGGGATTTCAGGTTATCTTTTTAAGCTCTTCCATTTCAAACTCAAGGCTGCATGCATTTTCTTCATTTTCCTATATGATTCATGACATGTGTCAGAAACTTCAAGTAAGATTTGTTCATAAGTTAAGTCAAATACCTCTTCTTATTTGACTGGATCAAGATTGTCGGCCATTAAGCATAGATTAGTTACTTCCTTCCTTTTTCTGTTTTTTACGAGTCCGAAGCTGGTCTTCTCAAAAAGCTCGTTGGAAACTTCTTCTTCTGCCCTTCTTCACAACTGGTTTCTCCTTTACCTTTTCCTTGCTATGAATTTGGGCTTGAATTTTAAGCAATCGTCTTTATATGTCCAGGTTTCCTGCACTCATAGCAAATTAATTTCATTTAAACCTTGGCATTTCTATTAAATTATACTATCTACTCCACTGCTGGCGTCTCTTTCTACTTCCTCTTCAGAAAGTTCTGAATTTGTCTAGTCATCAATGCGTGTCATCTTCATCCTTAGGTTAGTGAGTGTTCACTGCTCAGACCTTCTTCCACATTAAGTGCATATATTTTTCTCCCTTCGTGGTACACCTGCATTCAACTTTTCTTTGGCTTAATCACTTACTCGTAGAAATAAGTGACCAAGAGTTTGTTCATAAGAGTACATGATTTATTCTTAGATTCTGTAATACAGTATTTTAGCATCATATGAAAGTAGGTAAGCAAAAAGAATCCATATTAACCATTTCAGCTTTGTTAACTCCCTACCCAAATGCATGATAAAGAGATGACTATCTTGTGTGCATCTATGTAACATATCAGAAATAGATTCATCTGATTTCATACAAAAAAGTTTCATAATCCATGCAAAAGATATATAGTCTAGATTGCTTAACCTATTTAGTCCCCTCATTATGTTATTAAATGTCTATCCCATATTCTCTTTCCACTTCTGCACGTGGAAAACCCGCATGTAGTATCTAATTTAAAACAAGAAGAAACTATTAAAGCATATTGGCATTTAGATTGTTGCTTTAAGTCACGTTCTTCTCGTGCTCTAGTCTGCAAAAGGGTGTTTCAACTCTAACTCCGTCACTAATCTAGATGGTTTTGTGTTAGCCTCCTGGCTAAGATTCCACATACGATAATCAATGACTGATTAAAAAATAGAATGGCAGTTTTTCCAAAAATCAAAGGGAATATTGTCAAAACAGTGGAGTCCTAGTTAAAGAGTAAACCCCAGGTGTGTTTCGGTTTCAAAATCGTAGCCATCTATCTATCAAAAAGTAGTCAAACTATGATATTTAAACAAGCCTCTGATTTACCACTTGTTGAAACTCTTATTGAATTAGGTTGGTTAAGCCTAGTTAGTGTCCCCAGAGGCTACTTCAAGAGGGGGGTGGTGAATTGGTATTGTTAAAAAATTAAATTAGAACCCTCTTTTGTTTATTTAACATTAAATTAAAATTTTCAAGACACAGTTATCAGTTTTTAAAACTATAAATAAGAAATGGAAATAAAAGCAAAAAAGAAAGACACCAGATTTATAGTGGTTCGGTCATAAACCAGACCTACATCCACTCCCTGCGAGTACCTCCTAGTATGTACTAATCGCCATACTAGTGACTCTCCTTGCAAGCCAACAGTAAGGCGAGATAACCTTTACAAATCACACTCTTTTTCACCACACCCAGGTGCAGTAGAAACCGTCCTCCTTTGACACACTCCCAGCTAGTTGGAGAGAATTTCGTCCTTCACACTCTCCAGTGTGGCAGAGCAAACCCTTCAAATTCCTTTCAACATCTCCTAGTATCGGCAAAGATCCTTTCTCCTTATCACACTCTCCTAGTGTGGGCAGAGAACCCCGTCCTTCAACAACCTTCCAATAGTGTCGCCAGGAGAACTCGGATCTCCCTTGAAAGTCTTCACTCATAGAGAATCTAGAATGGAAGAAAGAAAAGAGTGAAGTAGATCCTACAATCACAAGTTGTAGATTCTTACCATTTGAACACAAAGCAAAGCCTTTCACAACTCCAAGTTAGTAGAAATCCTCCTTTGAATGCACTAATCTCACTCTCTCCTTGAACTCTTCTTTCAATAGGCATGAAGATCAATGCAGCAAAAAGATGTGTGTGGCAGTCAAAATTGGATCTATATAGAGAGCAAGGAAACAATCATCCAAAACTGTAAATATCAAGCCAACACAAAAACAATCAAACACACATACGAAAACATACGATAAAACAAATAAAAAAATACAAAAAAAAATACACTTGACACAAATACACAAGACACAACAAATAATTTCTCCCCCTTTTTGACAACATCAAAAAGTAAAGAAGAAAACTACTTGAAATGTAAGTAGAAATATGAAAATCATTTGACAATTTAACCGTGAAAGTGATTGAAATAATTATGCAAATAAAATTAAAACATTAGACAAATCATTGGAATTCATATAATTTAAGAAGTGATATAACATAGATAATAAAAAGAATTTATCAAAGACATGAGTCAATATAGACATTAAGATAGAGAAAATCATTGCACTAAGGATGAATTAAAAATTATATATTTCAAATTTCAATATCTATTATAAATGAACACAAGATCAATTTTAATTAAGAGATTAAAAGAGTTTGGAAAGAAATAACTACCACATGTGGTGCTTTGCACATCTTTTTCACATTTGTGGCACATTTTTGTGCATCATTTTTACTTTGGGCTTATTTTATGCCTCTTTTTCACATTGCAAACATTTGCGCATTCCTTTTGATTTTTTGTACTTATATACAATTTGCAAAAGTAATTTTATTCTTTCCAAAAATAATAATCTAAAATTTCAAATCTTTCTAAGTGCATAAATAATGATTGATAAGTGAAATATAAAATAACAAATCATCACAATTACAATAATAATATAAACAATAAGGCAGTCTAAAAGAGAGACATGAAATTGAAAATTCTAATAATATCAAGTTATAACCAAAACTTAAACTTAGAATAATTAGATTTTCTAATGAATTTAATTTTAACTTACAATTCAGGTTATAGCACAATTAAGATTAAAAAATCTGATGATTTTCATAAAGACTTATAAACATTTCAGAAATAAGTTCAAATCAAAACACAAGTACTAATATTGATATCACTTGGAAGGTATTACAATGATACATCATGATATCAATACAAAATAAAACATTTGAAATAAAAGAGAAATACATCGAACTACTAAAAACAAATAATAACTAACACATAAAGTAAAAATAATAACAATATAAACACATAACATCAAGTGCATCTATCACTTAGATGGTCCCTGATCTGGAGGAGGAGGAGGAGGAGCACCATCAAAGAGGTTAAAGTATGTACTCATCATAAGTACATTGGTACTAATATCATTCATTTGCTCCCTCATATAGCCCATGTCATGTTGATATTGAGCAGCCTGCTGCTGTAAATGAGTCTCAATTTGACCAAAGCGTTGATCAAAATGAGTCTCTAACTGATCAAATCTTTGAACCAAATCCTGATAATTTGGTTCATTAATGGGAGCAGGTGCACCTTCTGGCTCTTCCTCTGTATCACTTATGACATGTGCTTTACCTGATTCCTCCTTGAAGATCGCTCTAAATGATCCGTCATTGTAGTAGAGCGGTTCTTCATATTCTTGATCTGGATGAACCAAGTTATATTTCTTCTCCAGAACAAAGGTAACTAAGTGTCCTAAGGAAATATTCCTTTTTCTTTTCTGTTATGCTTGGCCAATTTCAGAAAGCCTATAAAGATAATCAAGGATAAGTTGGGCTTCATCTATAGGCTCATTTGACATGATTAAAAAGGTCACCATAGAGAGAAGGGGGGTAATATTGACACTATCACCAGCTTTTGGAATGACTGAAGTTCTAAGAACGTGCTGGATGATGCGTGTATTCCGGACAAGACCGTATACCTTAGCCACATGCTCATTTAAACCATTTTCTCCAAATACCCTATTGATTTCACCATTTATATTGATCATTGGTGATTAAGGTATGGGCTCTTTCTCCCTTAGTCCTTAAATTTAGAAATGCTCCTAAGTCATGCTTTTTGTTTGAAGACATAGGAGCAAATCACAGAGTGTTCAGAGTTGAAGGACATATTGGCTAGAAACTAGTGAAAGGTTTCTTTGTTATAGAGGTGGACAAGGGTAAGGATAAAGCGAAACTGAGTTGAAGCAAATAAATGTATTACTTGAAAGGTAATATCTTCTTGGATTAGGATCCGAGAAGGGGTGATTTTGGTTGAAGCAAACCTAGGAAAAGAATCCTTATTTGCTTTGGACAGAAAATTTTTGGATGAATTCCTATGTGGTTTCTTGACTAATACCTTTTAACGCTTACTTGAACTAGCCATTTGAAAATGATCTAGAGTAAGAAAGGATTTGAAAGTGATGTTTAGAGAGTGACAATTGAGTTGAAAAGACCGCCTATTTATTGAAAAATGATTCATTTGTACCAGGCGAAAATAATTCATCCCGTACAAAATTTTCGTTCATTCCGTACGAAAATATTTCGTACAGACGATTCACTACGACCAGAATGAAATGGCTTTTCGTAATCAATGCGACTTACGAAGCGTCCTTTCGTACATACTTTTGACCAATCTGATCGTACAGACAAACACGTGTTCGTCCTGGGACGATCAGAACTTATATCATTTTAATGGCAGTTAAAATCGTCCCCTACATCGAACCGATAATTGTTCGTCCAGACGAACCAAAGGTTCATACGTACTAAGTTCGTATTAAAAACTACCATATTCATTCAACCTCTTCATTCATTCGTCCCATCGATTGAAAAACAAATCGTCTCGTACGATCATAACGATCATCCAGACGAAGTGACCATTAAACACTGAAAACTTCATGCAAACGGTTTAAAATCTGACACTTTGACACATTACACAAATCGTCCCTTACTAAAATTTTTCATCTCGGACGATTTTAAAAAAAAAATTGATTTTGCACACAAACAAAAACTAAAATTCAAAAGCCATGTACAACAATAAAACACATATTAAAAATAAATCACACAAAAACAAGATTAAAAACTCATAACGAACACAAAAACATTAACTAGAAAACAAACATCAATGTTGCAGAAAACATTTTTATTTCAACATTTAAATCAATCACAACAAGCCTTATTCTTAATGCACTGAAAGTATCAAAGGCTAATGGTTTTGTAAAAATGTCTGCAAGTTGATTTTCAGTTGCAACATGAATGAGTTCAATTTCTCCCTTGGATATATGATCCCTTATGAAATGATGCCTTATATCTATGTGTTTGGTTCTTGAATGTTGAATAGGATTTTTAGAAATGAAAATAGCACTAGTGTTATCACAATAAATTGGAAAAGTGTATATAGACAATCCTAAATCAATTAACTGTTATTTCAACCAAAGTAGTTGTGCCACACAACTTCCTAATGCAATTTATTCAGCTTTAGCAGTAGATAGGGCTACTGAATTTTGTTTTCTACTGGACCAAGAGACTAAAGAATTTCCAATAAATTGACATGTTCCATAAGTGCTTTTCCTATCCACCCTACAACCTGCAAAGTAAGAATCTAAATAACCAATTATTTCAAATGAGGAGCTAAACATAGGATACCAAATTCCTAAGTTCTGAGTTCCTAACAGATATCTTAAAATTCTTTTCACTGTTATAAAATGTGATTCTTTTGGATCTGATTGGAATCTAGCACACAAGCAAACACTAAACATGATATCGGGTTGGCTACAAGTCAAGTAAAGTAAAGATCCAATTATCCCTCTAAATTTCTTTTGATCAACAGATTTTCCATTAGGGTCCTTATCCAACTGAACTGAGGAACTCATTGGTGTACTAACAGGTTTAGCATTATCCATTTCATACTTTTTGAGGATGTCCTTAATATACTTTAATTGACTAAGAAATGTACCTTCCTCAATTTGCTTAATGCTAAAACCTAGAAAGTAACTTAAATCTCCCATTAGACTCATCTCAAATTCACTACTCATTATTTTAGAAAAATCATCACAAAGATTTTTATTTGAAGATACAAAAATGATATCATCCACACAAATTTGAACAATGAGTATATCCTTTCCATATTTCTTCAAAAAGAGAGTTGTATCCACACTTCCTTTTTCAAAAGATCTTTCAAGTAGGAAGGTGCTCAACCTCTCATACCAAGCCCTAGGTGCCTGTTTCAATCCATATAATACCTTTTTCAACTTGAAAACATGATTTAGGTATTTAGTATTTTCAAAACCTGGAGGTTGTTCTACAAAAATATCCTCTTGAAATATCCCATTTAAAAAGGCACTTTTGATATCCATTTGATACAATTTAAATCCTTTAAAATAGGCAAAGGCTAGCAAAACCCTAATTACTTCAAGTCTACCTACAGGGGAAAAAGTCTCCTCAAAATAAATTCCTTCAATCTGATTATACCCCTTAGCTACTAATCTAGCCTTATTTCTAATGACCACTCCTCAGTCATTCATTTTATTTTTTAGTACCCACTTAGTTCTAAGATCCTTATTGGACTGAAAAGATGACTTCACTTCCTTTCCTAGTTGACATGCATCACAAAGGTGATCCTTGGTAAAGTCTAGTTTAGGTATACCTCTCACTAAGTTCTTTTGGGTAATCCTCCTAAGGTTTTTCATGCTAGAATGACAAAGCCTCCTATGCCATAGCCATGACTCATCAGATATAATTTTCAAACAAAAAGCAGTAGGAGAATTAATGCAATTTAAATCAAGCATGTAAACATTGTTTACCCTTTTACCATTCAAAGCATCTTTATCATTTAGGCTTAATATGCAACTAGTAGGAAAAAATTTTATACAATAACCCTTATCATATAGCTGGCTTATACTTAACAAAATATGCTTTAAGCCTTCTACCAATAACACATTGTCAATGAAAAAATTCTTAAAATTTCCAATCATACCTGATCCAACCACCTTCCTTGTGGTGTTATCTCCAAGTGTAATCTTTCCTCCACTCATGGATTCCAACATTATGAATTGAGCTGTATCTCCAGTCATATGCTTTAAACATCCGCTGTCTAGGTACCATATGCCT
Source organism: Dendrobium catenatum (assembly GCF_001605985.2). Taxonomy (NCBI): domain Eukaryota; kingdom Viridiplantae; phylum Streptophyta; class Magnoliopsida; order Asparagales; family Orchidaceae; genus Dendrobium; species Dendrobium catenatum. Next base: position 510,180 of record NW_021320132.1, on the reverse strand, counting down.
CACGAGGTCTTGTGTGAGAGCGATCCTGCAAAATTATTAAATATTAGACCTGGGAACCCAAACTTGTTTGGGTTCCCCTTTTAGCAATTTATAATCAGATGCATGTATGATATGTCTAGGTTTATGCATCTTAATTCTCCACACCAAATTAATTTTCATCTTCAAAGTACAGGTGTGAGCTATATGTTCAAACAATCCACAATTATTACATTTTACTTCTGGAAATGGTTTTATAAGTTTTCTAACATTCATCTATCTTTTCATGGATTACATAAATTTCGAATACATAATAGTATTAGTAAAATATTCAAATTTAGGAGGCATTCTATTATCCTCGAGAGCTTTTATCGTTAATTTATAAAATGAATTCATATCTTCCAAAATTTGATTTAAATAATTAATTTTATATTCTCTCTGATTCATCCTTAAAGTTTTTAAAATCTTTCTAGAGTTCTGCATATAATGATTTTAAATTTTCATGATTTCTATTCAAGTAATCAAACTCATCAAGTAATTTCATGTGATTGTTATCAATCAAAGCATGATCTTTCCTAAGGATTTCAGGTTTCTTTTTAAGCTCTTCCATTTCTAAACTAAGGCTAGCAGGCATTTTCTTCATTTTCCTATATGATTCATGCATGTGTTCAGAAACTTCAAAAAGTTTGTCATAAGTTAAGTCAAATACCTCTTCTTGATTTGACTGATCAAGATTGTCGGCCATTAAGCATAGATTAGTTACTTCCTCTTCCTTTTCTGTTTTTTACGAGTCCGAAGCTGAGTCTTCTCAAAAAGCTCGTTGGAACTTCTTCTTGCCCTTCTTCACAACTGGTTTCTCCTTTACCTTTTCCTTGCTAGAATTGGCTTTGAATTTTAAGCAATCCGTCTTTATATGTCCAGGTTTCCTGCACTCATAGCAAATAATTTCATTTTAAACCTTGGCATTTCTATTAAATTTACTTCTATTCCACTGCTGGCGTCTCTTCTACTTCCTCTTCAGAAAGTTTCTGAATTGTCTAGTCATCAATGCGATGTCATCTTCATCCTTAGGTTGTGAGTGTTCACTCTCAGACTCTTCCACATTAAGTGCTATATTTTTCTCCCTTCGTGGTACACCTGCATCAACCTTTCTTTGGCTAACTCCTTACTCGTAAGAAATAAGCGAACCAAGAAGTTTGTCAATAGAGTAAATGTTTATATCCTTAGATTCTGTAATTACAGTAATTTTAGCATCATATGAAGTAGGTAAGCAACAAAGAATCATATTAACCATTTCAGCATTTGTTAACTCCCTACCCAATGCATGTAAAGAGATGACTATTTGTGTGAATCTTATGTACATATCAGAAATAGATTCATCTGATTTCATACAAAACAGTTCATAATCATGCAACAAGATATTAAGTCTAGATTGCTTAACCTCATTAGTCCCCTCATATGTTATACAAAGTCTATCCCATATTTCCTTTCCACTTTGCAAGTGGAAACCCGCATGTAGTATTCTAATTTTAAAACACAGAAGAAACTATTAAAGCATTTGGCATTTAGTTGTGCTAAGTCACGTTCTTCTACTGTATAGTCTGCAAAAGGTGTTTCAACTCTAACTCCGTCAACTAATCTAATTGGTTTTGTATATCCTTCCTGGACTAAGATCCACATACGATAATCAAGTGACTGTAAAAAACTAGACATGCGAGTTTTCCAAAAATCAAAAGGTATATTGTCAAACAGTGGATGTCTAGTTATAAAGTAACCCTCAGGTGTTTTTTGGTTTTCAAATGTAGCCATCTACGTTAATCAAAAAGTAGTCCAAACTTATGATTTTGAAAAAAAGCTCTGATACCACTTGTTGAAACTCGTTCACTATGAATTAGGTTGTTAAGCCTCAGTTTATGTCCCACGGCTAACTAAGAGGGGAGGGGGGGTGAATTGATATTTTAAAAATTAATCCCTCTTTTGAGTATTTTAAACCAAAATTAAATTTTAGTAATTTTTAGAAGAAATAGTTTTAACCACAGTTTTAAAATAATAAATCACAAAAATAAAAAGTAGCGAAAAAATAAAGACACCAGATTTATAGTGGTTCGGTCAAAACCAGACCTACATCCACTCCCTGGAGGTACCCTCCGAGTGTACTAATGCCACTAGTGACTCTCCTTTTGCACCAACAGTAAGGCAGAGAAGCCTTTACAAAAACTCTTTTCACCACTACCCGGTGCTGCAGATAACCGTCATCCTTTTACACTATCCTCAGTACTGGCAGAGAACCGTTCGTCCTTTCACACTCTCCTAGTGTGGACAGAGAACCCTTCATCCTTTCACACTCTCCTAGTATCGGCAGAGAATCCTTCATCCTTTCACACTCTCCTAGTGTGGGCAGAGAACCCACGTCTATTCACACTCTCCAAGTGTCGGCAGAGAACTGGATCTCCTTGACAGATCTTCTCATAAGAATTCTAGAATGAAGAAAGAAAAGAGTGAAGTAATCCTAAATCACAAGTAGAGATTCTTACCTTTGAACACCAAGCAAAGCCTTCACACTCCAGTAGTAGAAATCCTCCTTTGAATGCACTATCACACTCTCTCCTTGACTCTTCTTTCAATAGGCATGAAGATCAATGAGCAAAAAGATTGGGTGGCAGTCAAAATTGGATCTTATATAGGAGAGGCAAGAAAAATCATCCAAAAACTGTAAATATTCAAGTCAACACAAAATGGATTGTCCCGTACGATCGTAGATCTTCCTAGACGATTTTACTTAAAGTGTCGGAAATGATCCTAATGAATATTGGTACAAACTATGTTCGTACATGATTACGTCCCGTATGAACTAGGTTCGTCCAGACGAACAGTTATTTCATAGGTCGGTTCCCAAATTACCACAGGATGTAACCAACTTACTTAAGTCGGTTCCCATAGTCCTGGGATGAACAGGACTTCGTCTGGACAAAATTTTTACAGAGGGCAACTCGTCCTGACACGATTATGAATTTCATCTGCACAAAATTTTTATAGAAAAGACTTCGTCCAGGGATGATTTAGATTTCGTCTGGATGAAATTTTTACAGAGCCCAAGTCGTCCTGGAACTATTATAGATTTTGTCTGAACTAAATTTTTACAGAGTCTAACTCATATTGGGACGAAAATAATTTCATCCTAGACGATCAGTACTTAGAAAAATTTTCTCCAAAACTTGTTCGTTCCATTGTTCTTATAAGGAGATAACTGACCTGATCGTCCTGTATGAATTGTATTGATCCCATACGATCAGTACAAAATTTTTAAGATCTCCTCATGTGTGTGTGTGTTTATTCACTCAATTACAATCACTCCCTGTCAAACTTAAATCATACAAAAATTACAAGCTTCAAAATACAAGATATCTCATACTGAATTTGATATGAAGTCTTCAGTAGTTTGGAGTTTAATTTTCCTGAAATGTTAGTACACACAAGAGCAAAAACAAATTTTCCAAAAAGTGTTAGGAGATAACTACACATAAAACAATAATATTTGGAATCATCAAAAATATATAAGTTGTAAGAATGTAAAACATGCAAATGGCAACTCTCTTAACACCTTACTCCTCTTATGGCCTTGGTGAGTTCTTGAAGGCTCTATTAGCAGAGAGGCTTCTAAGTCAAGTCCTCGAGGTACTATGTCAACTCCAGGAGGGAGAAAAAGGATTTGAGGTTCTCTTCCTATGTAAGGATTGTGGTTATCTTCCATCTCCAAGAGTGAGAAAAAGGATTTGGGTTTATCTACCTTCTCCAAGAGGGAGAAAAAGGATTCAAGGTTTGTTATCATCATCGAGGGAGGTGACATAGTTTCTAGCTTTTCACTGCATCAGGTTTGTTAAAACTGAGTCTCTATAGGCTTCTCCACCTTAATGGGAGAAAAAGGAGAGTCAGTTTTTGTTAGTGCAATTCTTAGAGTACATGACTCCGGGGAGTGGACATAGGTCAATGTTGGTCAAACTAGAAAATTTCCGGTGTGCTTTTTTATTTTTAGCATTTTACTTTCCACACTTAATTTTTATGATAACTGCTTGGTGAAAATCTTAGGTTAATGTTCCATTGTGTTAATTAGAATTTTAAAACCATTATTTTAATTGTTGTTAAATTGTTATCTTTCGCATTGGGTGGTCAAATTACTTTTTTTTTTAAGTTTTTAAAAATTTAGAAAAAGAATAGAATTCCTACTTAGGATTTTTTAAATTTCCAATTAACCCCCCTCTTGGTGAGCCTTGATCTAGTTTTGTGAGGTGTAACAACCTTCTCGAACTTTCACGTTTCTTAACTTATTAATTTACAATGGCTTTTCAATTTTTTTTAATATATATTTTTCATAAATACTAGACCAAATGAAGAGTAAAATGCCTTTGAGTGCAAAAATTGTATTTTTCTATAATTAACTATGAATTTTACAAATTGGTGTATTTTATGTATTGAGTTTGATGAAACAATTGTCTCTTTGATTTAAAATGTTTTTTTGAGTTTTCAAAATTTTCATAAATACTAGGTTTAGTTATAAATTTGATGCACATGAGTTTATTGGAATTGGATTTTTCTAGAATTAATTATGGAATTTTTAAGTTTAGTGTATTTATGTATTTATTTAATTGTTTAATTTGAGATATTTTCTTATTTTTGTACTAAATCCATTTCAAACATCATTAAATCTTCCCCAAATGTCATAAATAACTTTTAGGGATGATTTAATTTATTTAAAATTATTTTGGTAACGTTTAAATAATTTTAAATAATTATTTTAATTTTGAATGAATCTAGTGGGGCTTTAAATTTTTCTTTATTAAGCTTTTTATTTTGAGCAATTTGATATATTATAAGTAATTTTTAGAATTAATGTGAATTTAATAGTAACTTTTGCATATCCTTAGCTAATTATATACAAGAAACTATAGTTTACTATAATGAAATTTAAAGCATAGGTATATGAATGCTTATGCTTTAAAGTCACTAAATTTGAACTCTTCAAAGCCTTCCAAGGTTGAGATATCAATCACCAAATCTAAATGCATCTATTGGGTTGGTGATTTTTTCAAGGGCCTAGACTCAAGGGATATTGGTGAAATCAGTGGCTAACTAACCCTTACTAATAATATTACAATCTCACCAAAAATCAACACCTAATTTCTTATGGATTCATGTTTATGAATTGTCAAATCCATAGGACTAATAATGACTAATAAACTTAGAAAATTTATTTGACTCTTTAGATAACATCAATTTAGTTGAAAATTTTTGGAGATGTGTTAAACATGTCCAAGAAATGATATATTCAATTGGATCCCCTGGTGACCTATATTTTGGAAATAATTCAATAAATACCTCTTGGTATTTTTGGAATTATAATTAATATATTAAATATCATGACCTAAGACAATAGGGGTTTATAGTGCTCCTCATATTGAATCCATAAAGACTAAGATCTCCTAATATGAATAAATGGATTAGGAAATATGATTTTTTTAAAATTCCTTAATTTTCTATGAAATTAATCCCTTATTACACAATAAAATGACACTTTCAATGTGGCGCAATTCAAATGGGTGGTCAATGATTGACGCAACAACATTATCCATGCACTTTTAATCTAAACCATAAGATCAAGATCAAATGGAACTGATTCATAGCTATAAAATCACGGGACACTCAAACTATGATTGATATGATGGAATTAGGATTGTTGGTCAAAATGCATGGGATTGATTTCATCTTTAACCTCACACATAATCTATGGTTGTAGGTATATTGGCCTGATCACAATGATCAGGTAGATAGATCTAGATTAAATTTATAATGAGCATTAGTGGATCATGAACATTCAATCCAATGGTTTGATCCATGTGGAATGAACATTTCTTTCACATTTTTTTGGACCCTCTTTAGGTAGAGCTTAGGAATTGGAAAATACCTGAGGAATGCTCTAATACCCTTATCCTTACTTTAGGCATAATCGATTAGACCCTTAGAATGTTTCTTCTCAAGAGATAATGACCCTAGGATGAACGGATTAGATGTTGTATTTTAACATAAGAAACATCACCAAAGCTAGCGCAAAGTCCCTAGAAAACCTCACACAGATGATTGGGAAGAGAAGGAAAGGATGCTCTCACTCTCTGGAAGAATTTAGAAAATAGAAATCTAACCCTCTTTAATGAAATTGAGGGTTATTGATAGATCTTTAAAATGCATATAGATGAGATTTAGGCTCTATTCAGGCCCTCTCCAACCATTTTGTTAGGTCAGGCAAGCTACAGAGGGGTTGGGGATGGAGTCCTATAGTTTTAATGGTTTGGGTTGGTTTGGATTGCATGAGTTGGCTTGAGCCATTGAGAACCTAAAGCATGTACTAGCTTGGGTCAATTATAACTAGATTTTAAAAGGTTCAATAGAGGCTTGGGTCAAGGAATTGGCTAGCCTATGTAGAACCAAGGGTTAGAATACCTAGGGTTGACCCTGAAGGATGCTATGGATAGCATAACAAATACAAATGAGTTTGATCAATCGTTGGTCAATGAATATGCAAAGGGTTTTAATGTATGCATGCTTGGTCAACCTTAGTTGACTTAGTTTTGAGGTTGGGTCCATTACATTTAATGTTTTGAGTTCATTGATGGTGGTTCCAAGACTTGGAAAGGTCTTCTTCGATGAAATGTATATTTAAACCCTTAAAAGGACATTTGATCAACCTAGGTTGACTTTGTCAAATTGGTCAATCTACGGACTATGGTACGGTTCAAACCACTCTAAATGATGTATTGAACACTTTAGAGTATGTTCCATATAATGGTAATGTTCAAATGTATGAGATGTAGCTTTAAGGTTTAAGGGTTCTATATAGTCAACCTAAGTTGACTTAGTCAACTAAAGTTGGTCATAGCCTAGGCTTTGGATTAATGTGTGTTAAATGGTATCTAAATATGCTAGAATAAGTTTCATGATTTACTTTCATTGAGTTATACCGAGGTTTAAAGGAAATTCGATTTTTAAGGTATAAGGTTTTTAGGGTTTTGAGGTCAAACATGATCATCCATGGTTAATCAATGTTTGATGTTGATTTAGAGCATCATGTTAGTGATGATGATCATAATTAATGAGTTTGGAGAGGCCTCCATGGTCAAAATTCTCAAGAAGCCATGTTTAGTGGAACAAGTTGAAAATATTTAAAAGTTTTCAGCCTATGGATATTCATCAAATTTTAATGGTTAAGGGTCTGGAAATGTTTTCAAACATATGTGGCTGTTCCTAGGGACATGCCTAACAAGTATGCAAGTAATAGATCAGTAGTACAAGGTCATTTAGTTAGCTTTCAAGGAAAAGGAAATTTCTTTAAAAATATGTTATGGACCAAGGAGTTTTGGGTTTGGTTCTAACACTAGCTTAGGTGTTTTCAATTAATCACTTAATTTTAATAACTAGATTTGATTCAAATATTATTTGGACAATGATTTGAAAAATTTAGGGTTTGAAAGTGTTCAAATCATTGATAATCATTGATGATTATTCATGATTGAACAGGGAATCATATGACAATTAATGGTTATTTTGTACTTATGGATTTGGATTCTTTACTTTGAATATATTTAAATATGATCAAGAGATGTTTATGATTGAGGATAAATTTAATTTTGAAATGTTCTTATCTGTGACAATCATTTGGAGATTGTTAGGTGACAAATCAGATGGTTAAATGACACGCAAGAAGGATAGTCTATTGATGTTTTCAAGGATCATTGATGAAATCACAATGTCAATACATAATAATGGATTTGATTTAAATTTAAAATGTGTTTTGATGATTCAGGTTTAAATATTTGCGTTTGATATGAGGAAATTTGACCTCATTCAAAATGGGGTCAACAATTATAAAAAGGGTAGGTTGGCTATTTGATTTTATATTTGTTATAGTTCTTGAGTGAAGTGTTGTTGAGTACTCTTCTTTTTTCTCTTTAATCTTAAGTCAATGGGTGGGAAGAAGTGAAATCATTTAACCTTAAAAAGAAATGAAGTTTTCTTAATGAATGTAGTTTCTTTTTCTTTTTTAAACATTCAGAACTCTTCATATATTCAGAAATAATGTTTATAAAGACATAAAGATTTACAATACAAAAAAGAAGAAAATACGTAGGTGTGAGATTCTCAATCAAAACTTTTCTACTCGTCATGGTGTCTTTCTTTTTAATCTTAGAAAAAATTTTATTATTAGAGTACATTCTAATGGTGCGATACAAATTCAAGATATATAGACTTTTCACATCTTCAAGATTAATGGTCATAGACTCAAAGCTTATTGATGTTGATGATAAGGAAGAAGAAATATCCTGATTATGCTAGCAAGGAATCTTCATTGCATATGTAATTGGGTTGAGAGGAGAGAGAGAGATAGAGTGAATGTTACCCTTAGTTTGTAGCGTGTTTTTATCTTTTTATTTATTTTTCATTTCTTTGCTTTGGGGAAGATCCTACTGGCATAATGGATTAGGGTTTTTCTGTTTATGTATTTCTTTTTCATTTCTTTGTTTGTAATTATGTAATCATTAGAGTTATGGAGAAAAGAGCCAATGCATTGTAATGTTAAAGTGGTACCTTAAGCACTAGTTATCATATATCTTTTGTTTAGTTTTATATGTACCACATATTTTGAGCCTTTTATTATTTATATGAAAGCATATATTAGTAAATAAATTTCAATTATGTTTATATTTACATTTGATGTAATTCTCCTTAAGCTTATATTGTAACATTGTCTTCCATTAATATCACTACATTTTGAATATTTATTTAATCAAAATAAAATGATAATTAAAAATTATGTAACATTAGGATAATAATAAAACCCTAGATTATATTTTAAATGAACACAATCTTATAATTCATAGACTGGAAAAACTAATAATAAACTAACATAGTTCTTTTAAGTTATTGACTTAACTTGAATTCATAAGTTATACATTTATACATTGACTTTTGAATTAGAAGATGCATAATTAAGGTTAAAGAGTAGATATGGGCCACTTAAAAATTGAAAATCATAGTAACTTGAATTTGGAATTAGGATCTTATTAAATTCTTATATTAAAATAATTAAGATTGTAAGAGATTTTAAGTAAAATAATTATTTAAAAGCATTAATTATGTACTCCACAAAAAGGAAAAAGAAAAGAAAAATGAAATGAGTTCTAAAAAGAAAGAAAAGGAGGGTACATTAAAAAATTGGTATGAGATAAAAGCTTAAAATCTGACTATAATCTTATACTTAAATTTACAAAAGATAAGATAGAAGAACCAGTACAGATGATGGTAAACTATTATAATTTTAATTTTAACTACAAAAAAAATCTTATATTTAAGCTTTATTACTTAATTCAAAATTCATATAAATTCAAAATAATAAATGACAAGGGTGACTAGTTATGATAACTGTTAGGATTTCTCTAAGCTAGAATTATAACTTTATTCATTTCAACTACCTCTAGACGGTGATTTATTATTGTATATTTTTTTTAAAATATCAATTTTTACTTTGGTTATTAAATTAATTAGAAGTGCGTATTTTATTTATTTATTTGAGGACAAGGTAAAGTTTAAGCTGGGGATAATTTGATAAGTATAAATTATGTACTATTTAATATATTTAAATTTTAGTAAAAATATGAAGTTTTAGTTATTTTTATAGGATAAACTCAAAAATGATAAAAAAAACTAAGGAGCATAATGCTCCAAGATTCGTGAAGAAACACTATCGTAGCCCCACCTTCAACACCATTGAGGTGCCATTTTTTGGACATTGCAACACCATGTTCTTTATTTGCCGGCACTACGGCGGTGACATATCCAGCTTAGCAGTATTACTAGCACTGTTGCATTAGAAAGTTAGTTTGGCATTGTTAAGTTCTCACTAATTTAAATGTTGTAGCACCACAAATGCTAATACCATGGTTATAATTTTTCCAATCGAGTATCATAGCACTCGAATGTTCAACAACACTACAGTGTTGGAGCTATAACTTTCGAGTGCCACATTATTCTAGTGAATCACAACTATTCACTAAGCAACTTTTCCACATCATCAAGCACCGTGATGGAGAATAAAAATTTTAGCGTCAAGGCATTCTTTTAGCTTTGAGGGCATCATAGTACCACACCTTCAAGTGCGATAGTACAAATTTTATTTTTGAGTTTTCTTATAAATAGATTTTTTATTTAGTTTATTACGAGTTCAATCACTCGTGTAAAATTTAGTACTCTTTCAGTGTACTTCTATAGTTCTCTCTTAGAGTAAAATCTAAGGGTGGCTAGAAAAGTACATAATACAATTCATTGGAGTGTTTAACCTATATTTATTGAAGCAATTCTTTAAGTAAGGGAAGGAGTGTAGAGAACACACATTGATCAATCCTAGTGATAACAATATCTTATACTTTAATTATTCTTAAACATAATAAAAATATGTTTGCTTGTCATTTATTCTATGTCTGATTAAATCTCTTATGTTGAAGTAAATAGCATGTAAGTATTAATAAAACTCTTATACTTTAAATGTTTATTAATATTTTTAACTATATCACATTCTTTATTTAATGCATATAGTGATCATATTTGTAATTAAAATTTTATGTGATGTATAGCCTCAACGGAGGAAAGCAAGAACAACTAGGAATAATGAAATAGAATGCTAACGCATCTAGACATAAGATATTTAAATATTCTTGATTCTAAAGGGGATATTATAATAATTGTAGGTTAGCATATATCCTTTTCACCCCCACAAGCTCGATAGAGATCAAGGAGAGAAAATGCTCTGAATCACATCCATAATTAAGAGTCTCATTAGAAAAAAATATGGAATTTACATTCCTCAATCTAAAACACTTTACTAAATATTTTATTTACTGTTCTAATATTTTATTCAGTGAAAAACACTCCAAAACATTATTTTTATTTCTATAGGATAATGTATGCATTTAGAGTAAACAGTAATAGTTAGTTACAAGTAAGAATAACACTTCCTTATGGGTTTGACACTCTACTCTATCACTTTATTACTTGATTTCACACATATACTTGAGTATATTAAGTGAGGTTTTGTTATTGACATAACAAAGAAAACATAAGCATTGTTTAAGGTTGAAAGAATAAGAAATTCTTTTTTTTTTTTAAGTTCACTCGATAGCCCCCATCAACAGTCAATCCCTCACTTCTAACTCTAGATGGAACCGCAACTAACAATATCCTTTGACTTACTTTAGCCTCTAATATACCCTCTGGTGCATTACAATGACACTTAGCCACCCTATAACCATACTAGTTATAATAAAAACACTGACATGTATAATGGTAACATCTATAAAAAAAACCTCCTATCATAATATCCACTCATTAGAACATTACAAACAGACACAGATCCCCCTATACTAATCAAAACTATAAAATTTCTTGGATTCTACACTTCCAAACTGGGGCTTCTTTATGCTTACTGCACTGCTGTATGACTCCTCTCAAAATCTTCTCCTAATCATATCCCATCTCTTTTGAGTAGCCATAATATTATTCTTAATAAATCTAGCTCGTTCCAATAGCTTAGAAAAATCTCTGATGTGAAATGGTTTTAATGGATGCCTTATAAAGTCCTTTAATCCTCCCAGAATGAATTAACACTTCTCCTCTAAACTAGTAACTTTGGGGTATACTTGACTAGGGTTGTAAAGTCTATTTCATAATGCTGCTTGATCTACCGAAATGAGTTTATGAATAATCTTCTCCAACCTGTTAAGAAGCATTTTTGCAATAACTTTATAGATAGTCATGCAAAGACTAATAGGCCGGAAATGAGAAGGCTCTTGAGGACACTTGATTTTCAGAATCAACACAATCAAGGTTTCTTTCCACGATTGATCCATGTTGCAAGAGGACAAGACATGAAACACTGCCGCCCACATATCATCCTTAATCACATTCCAAAAGTCTTTCATGAATGAGAAGGTTATTCCATCTAAACCAGGAGAGATGTTTCTTTCAGAATTTGCCACCACCAATTGAAGTTCTTCTCTCGTAAAATTAGCCTCCAGCAGCCTTTGATCTTCACTGCTAATCAAATGAGAAGGATTCGGCCACCCCTCCATAGAGCAATTTCTATGCTGCCACTTCCTTTTGAAAAACTCTGTAAAAACGTTCTGAATAACCGAAACCTCTTCTGATATACTACCATCACTCTTCTTAATATGATGATTCCAATTGCTATTTCTTCTTGCACTAGCAAAGGCATGAAAAAATGAAGAATTACTTTGACTTTAGCTCTTTGTTTCCACCAAGCATTAAGGCGAGCTAACGTGACATTCAGTTCATTGATCTTGAATCTCAGCAATTGCAGCTTATCCTCTGAAATGCCATTCACCGATTCCTCCATCTGTAATTCCAGGATTTCTCCTTTTAAACTGTCTCTTAGCTCAGTTAAACTTCAGTGCTTCTCCTTGCTCCAGAAGAAAATACCTCTAAGCGTCTTTTTAAATTTCCAATTAAGAATAAATGCCGGATCACCAATAGAATTTTTGTTCCAAATCTTCCTCACTAAAGCAGTGGCACCATGATACGAAGCCCACACCTCCTCATACCGTATATCCCTCTTACTAAATTCCACATATTTAAACATCTCAAAAAGAATCGGGCAGTGGTCCGAGGCAATACGAGAGAGATGCTTAACAAGAACAACTTGTAACAAATTCATAGCCAAGGAGTTAATTAGACATCTGTCTAATTTTTCAAGAATACGAGCACTACCAGATTTATTATTGCACCATGTAAACTTTGGTCCCACAGCCTTAACCTCATGCAGATCATTATTAATCAAAAATTGCTGGAAATCCTTGGAACCTTGTGTCATAATGAATTTCCTCCCACCTCTTTTCTCATCTTGAGAGAGAATACAGTTGAAGTCACCGCCAATTACCAAAGGTAAATAAGCCGAACAATGCTTCTCCAGACCTTCCCAAAGCAATTTCCTTTCTTGACCATCCGTGCTTCCATACACAGAAGCAACAATCCAACTTCCCTTACCCAACACCTCCAACTTCCCCACCACTAGCTGGGAAGAAGCCTCCATAACTGAGAAAACCGCCAAGTCCTTCCTCCATAAAATCAAAAGACCTTCTGAAAGACCACCAGCTGGAACCATGAAAAAATCCCAGTTGCTACCCAAAATCTTCAAAATTTGGTTGTTATCTAAAGAGCAAATCTTTATTTCCAACAAACCAATAAAGAAAACTTTATAATCCTTCACCACTTCCTTTAGATATAGAGCAGCCTCCACCTTCCTGGCTCCTCTACAATTCCAAAATAATAGAGAACTCATTTTCTAAAGATGGGGGACGGACCCTCATTCTTCTTAACTTTTCCACTTTCTCCCTTCCTATTATGAGCAATTATATTACTAGCACCAAGAGATTTGAGTTCTTTAGTCAGTTTAGTTTTTTTATCCAAGGAAAAATTACCCTCCAAACTCGAATCTGAGTGATTCTTGGCTATATCAACTTCACGAGCATTCAGAGGACTATGCTTCTCAGACTTATCTACCTTTAAAACATCTCCTTCCAAAGTAGATTCAAAAATTTCTCCTTCCTCCAAGGTTCCTTTATCAATTGCTGCAACGGGAACCTCTCTAACACCCTCCTCCAAATCAGATAATGCACAAAATTTATTGTTAATCTCCACTGCAATGTTCACTTCATTATCAATCATCTGTTTGGTCTTGAGAGATAAATCCTCCACTGAATTACCAACCACATTAGTTGGTTCAACATTCTTCTCTTTCAAAAAAGACATATCCCTCACCTCATCCTGCTTAGCACCAACCTCTTTATCAGCCGAAGAAATAAGATTAACATCAACAGAATTAATAGCTTTAGGAACAAAGACTTTTTTCATTGGAACCAGATTTTTCCTGGGAGGGAATTTTTTCAAGTTCTAAAGATTATAGAAATTCTTCTTCCTGTTACTAACAATAGTCCAAGTTTCCTTCTCAACTGCCTTCTCCACACTGTCTTCGGTAACATTACTGCTTGGAACATTGTCAATCGGATTGCAGTTCTTCTCCAGCCCGACCATCTTCTTTGGTTCATTACAAGCATTCAAATCATGTCCAATTCTACCGCAACAAGCACAAATTTTAGATATTCCTTCATACTCAACTTTTTGAAAAAAACTTTCCTGATAGACCTTCCACCCAAACACCATGGGCTAACTTCTTATCCAGGGAAACACGAACACACACCCTGGCATATTCCCTCCTGCTCCATTGGAAGGAGTTTCCATCTAGAAGAAATGGTTTTCCTACTAGTGAGGTAATCCTGCAAATATTGATCTCATCCCAGCACTGCAAGGGGAGATTTGGCAATCTAATCCAAATTGGAGACGAGATGCCACTGAGAGACATAGGATTAAAATTGATAGACCACTTATCCAATCCTACCACTTGACCACTGATCCACCAAGGTCCTCCTGACATAACTTGTTCAACAACTGCATAATCTTCAAACGAACACAGCGTCCAACCAAGACCCAGACCTGTGATATGGAATTTTCCATATTTATCCCATTGTCTTCTCAAATCAGAACTAATCACATGAAAAGGAATATTATCATCAAAAATTTTGACGACAACAGCCCTTTCCAGTCTTCTGGCATTCTCCAATTCTTTATTTATATGGAGAGTAACTACCTTCCCATCATCAGATAGAAACGATCCCAGGTCCAGGTTATCAACTTTAACATACTATTTTTTATTCCACACCGAATGCAATCGCACCGAATTACCTATGGTCGCATCTGACTCCTTAGCATCAGGAATAACACTACTAGCCTTCAGAAGCAAATCTTCAATCACAATATCCGCCTCCCGAGGATTGCTACTAACCAAATCTTTGACAGAGGAATCTCTTCTACTTGGAGAAGAAGGTAAGGATTTTGAGTCAAAATTCTTACATGAATAAACTCTCAGATCAGAAGAAACAAAATAGTCTAAATCTGCTTCTTTAAAATCCCCATCCGGAATAGATTTTCCCTTCAAGAAACTCACATCTCCATCCTTGATAACATTTTTTCCTTTGCCAGAAATCAGAACAGGTAATTCCGATCTTCCTAATAAACCCCCCTCATTGATAACAAGGGGTTTACCATTAAAACCCTTAAAGTTTTGGTTGAATCCCTCCAACACCTTAGAATTACCATTAAACACCTCCGAGGTCGGTATCGCCAAATTCTTCTTACAATTCTTCCAAACATCCGATGGGAGTAGACGACGTTGCTCCATCGTCAAAGCTCCAGAATGCCAGTCAGCCGGCCAGTCGCCGGCGAGCTCCGCCATCATCCGCACGAAACGCACGAACCGCCAAATCCGAGAATTTGAAATCCCAGACAATCTCTCTCTAACTTTCTCTCTCTAAGCATCATTATGCACAATTTAACATGCCATAATTATATAGTTTATTCTTGGACTTTGGGTATTATGTTATATGTCTAATGTAATAATTCTAACTATAACAAGACAATTAATTAGTTGGCCTAACATTTTGACCTTCCTATCGACCATAAACTACCAAACCCTAATTTACTTGAGTTCATCCAAATCAGTGAGGGAGTGATCAACTAAATCATTTAAAACCTCACCTTAATTCTTTTTAACATAATAAAATCTTATCTTGAATAATTTATGTTTTTTATTCTTATTACTTGTTCGATTATTTTGTACTAGTTTTTTTCTAATTATGATTTTCAATTTTGTGAAGTCATTTAAAATAATATTTTAATAATTATTCACATTAATTTTGCTTAAACAACCAAGCATTTTATATTTAAAATATTATAAAAGACATATTTATCTTCCATTTTTGCACCATGCCACCAAAGTTTTCTAGTCAGGATTAGATGGACAAAATCAATATGTGTATAGAAATATTACACTTGAAGAATACTTGAAGGTTTGAAAAACTTCAAGATCTCATAGTCAACCTCACCACCCATGTTAAAAACTTAAGTGTTAGGGTACAAACTCATTTATTAGCAATAAACTCTATAGATATTGAAACAATAAGTTCTCCATCGGCCCAGTGTTGCCGACAGAGGTCCTGACTGTGGTTTTTCTTCTCAATCAATATTTGATTTTCTTTCTGATGGAGGTGTTTTTGGTAGAGCAAATAGTTTGAATAAGATATTGATAGAGCTTTGGTGTTCAGAGGTCCTACAGCAGCCTGGAGTGGCTGATGGGTACCTGGTGTGGACTTTCTGTTGAATTAAGATCTAATTTGTTGTTAGATAAAGATGATTTCGGCATAGCGACCTATCTGAGGTCGTTTTGGACAGAGATTTTCTTGCTGAAGGTTCTTCATCTGCTTGGTGTGTCTATCATTTGTTCTTGGTTTGGATATTTAGATGTGGTAAGATCTGGTCTATTCTTATTTGGTTATCATTTGTTCTTGGTTCAGATTGAACATATATATTTTGAAATCCTTTCTTACGGAGTGGAGGGGACCACACTATTTTTGGCAATGATTGTCCCTTGGCCTGATGTGGCCGACGTAGGTTTGTGTGGCAGAGGTTTTTGCGGAGTTAACATTTATGTATATGTATAGAAAGATATTATTGGATTTAAAACTTCTTGTTTGATAGTTTTCTTGCAATGAGGTTTAGAATTGAGATGTTCTTGTTGAGGTCTGTATTCTTCATGTAAGGATTGTGATTCCCAATTTTGCTTTTAGAAAGTATTTTCAGATCCATTTTTTTCCTTATCCTCGGTGATTTTGGTGGAAATTATAGTAGTTTGGCTGGCTAATTTTTTGTGAAGCAACTCATGCAATTTTATTTCTTGGTTTGCTACAGTGAAGATTCTTGGGTGGAATTTTTTGGCATTGTCGCTGCTTTTCAGGAATGATCTTGGTGGAACTTCTGTTGTTTTCTCGATCAAAATTGATTCTATTTTGTCCAGCAAATCAGAGAAGTTTAAGAGTAAACAAAAGATTGATGCAGTTGTAGGCATAATTAATCGTTAAAATTATTTTAAGGATTTTGAGATTATGTTTTATGCAGTTTCTTTTCCAAATTCCAACGTCTTTACAGTTATTTGGATGGCTTTATTTAGTTTATCCAAGGAAGTAAGGTTGAGACTTCTGAGTTGTTCTTGTGGAGTAAATTTGGATACTATCCCAATAAAGAAGGATCTTTTTTATGTTGGTTCTCCTGTTAGTTGTGTTTTTCTCTTGCTATCGTTGATTGGTTCATCTAAAGAAGAATGGTTTGTTGATTTGATTGTTCAAGTAAGGTTGGGACTTCTGAATTGTTTTCTTGAGAAAGGTAGGATTTTTTCAGCTAAGGTTAAGGCTTATTTAACAAGTATTGTTGTCTCCTTATTGAAGATTGTAGAGATTTTATTTGTAGGAGTGTTCAAACCTTCTTCTAGTTTTAAGGGATCTAAATTCATGCTTCAAGAGAATTTATCTTTGCATGCTTGTGGCAATTTTGCTCTTTCTTGTTGTTGTTGATTGGATTGGCCAAGGAATTTTGTTTGGGATTTCATATGGAGAGTGGTTGTGTTTCTTTAAGCATGGTTTTATAAGCTAAGTGGAAGTTTTATTTACCAAGCATAGAGCTCTTATTCTTTGAAGTTCAAGGCTTGTTGGTGGTTGGCTTGAAGGAAGTGGAGATAGTTGGTAAAGGAGCTTTAGAAGATGTGAAGTTCATGTGTTTTCTTATGGCTATGGAATTAATTTTTCAGGTCATTGTTATCTTTTTGGAGAGTTGTTGTTTTTCTTTTAGTAAGGTGTTCAGCATAGTTTCCTATTTGCTATATGAAATTAGATTAATGGAATATGGGACTCATATTTTTCACTTTTTACCTGATTGGATAATCTGAGATATTAATCAATCTTTTTGATTAATTTCAAAAATTTGGTTGGTTCAAATTAAGGAGTAGTGGATCTTATTTCCATTCTGATATTTTATATTTTGCAAATATTTTTTTTATGCTTTGTTTTATTTTTGTTAAGGCTTCCTTTCTCTTTGTTTTGAAAGGGATTCCTATTAGTTTTTTCATTTCTAGTTTGTAATAGTTTTTTTCCTCTTAATGCAATTTGCATTTCTTCAAAAAAAAAAAAAAGCAAGAAATTTCTTTTTTAGGGAACATTAGATCATTCTTTATAGGAGCCAAATTGACACCCATTTTATGAAGTGGGCCACATCATCACATATGAGTAGGATCATCTTGAAGATTGTAGGTTCCTAAAGGTGGAGAGACAAACTAGCTATTGAGGACACTTGACTCAAAAAAGGGTCTATTGGAGAAGCTAGCACAATACCTGATAGCTAACTACTTAAACTTTAACTCTTAAGAGAAGAGTTACTTATGTCCAAGGGAACTGATGTAGTACATGGAAGAGGACCAATCAATAGGGCAAAGGCAAAAGCGTATGAGCTCAAACCATGATAGATCCATGAGGCCATATCATGAGAGTCTACATTTATATATTTTATGAGTTTAGTTTATATGTTTATGTAATTTGATGTATTTTGTGTTGTAAGGATTATGTGGACTTCATGTTGATGTTTTTTACTTTTTATGAATTAATAGATTTACTCCAATTTATGGAAAATGATGCAAGGGCTAGCCATACTAGTATGTAGGAAAGAAGGAGGTTGTAATAAGTTGTTGCTAGTATCTCTCTATCTTTCCCTCTTTTGTTTTGGGTTTAAATTGAAGATATGTTTCTCCTCACTTTGCTTTTAGCTCTATAGTATGTTCTAAAATTAAAATAAAGATAGTTTTGGGTTTTCTTACACATTTCTAAAGGGAACTGTGAAATGCTAGGAGACTAGGTAGCCTGCCAACTCAAGGAGATTGAGTGATCTTCTTGAAACCCTATTTTTGTGAATAGAATTTTTATTTTATGCACTTACTTTTATTGCAAGTTTTTATAATTTTATTCTATTTTTTGTTATCCCCTACAAAAAATATATAAAATTTAATAATTATCTCTCTCTATTTCCATGTTTAATCTCACCTATTAGAACCGGCCATGGAATTTGTTTTTGCTGGACCAGTCTTATTCTGCTTATTATTGGACCAAATAAAATTCTATACAGTCCTACTAAATTCATCAAATCATTTGTCTACATCCCATAAATCAATAATCCTAAATTTATTTAGAGTTGCTCTATTTAGACTCCAAGAGAACAAATCAACCCTAGTTATATATATTGTATACTATTTTTGAATGGTAAGTATTTTCATTCACATATATACTATCAAATAAAATATTAAAACCACACCAAAATGTCTAAAAACTTCAAAATCACATCTAGATAATTTCTCTGATCATTTCCAATTGAAACTATTAAAGTCAGCCCATTCTACAAAATACCACAACAAAATTTTTAAAATTTTATTTTAGATAGAATGTACTATCACCCTTTTCAGAGTTGTTTTGGGCCACATAAACCTCTCCAATTATTATCAAAATTTTCAAAAGTAAACTAGAAATGTTTACTTCAAATAAAGACAAAGTTTGTTATATTTGGATTAAAAGGAGAATTAATTTGTAATAAGTTGGATTTGCATTCCCGAGACAAATTAAAATACTTATGACTTACCTCCCAAATTCTCAAAGTAAGACCACTATAAAATTTGTTTTAACTATTATAATTATATTAAAAGAGTCTCCCTCATCCACCAATTGATCACATTTATAATCTAACGCCCCCTCTATATATCCAACCATCATATATATATATATAAAGAGTAGAGAGGAAATTTATAGAATATTAAATAAATTGAACTAGCAGAATATCCAGTATATAATTTCAAAAAAGTCCCCTAAACTATTTTTCATCACATATATTTATAGATTTTTAAGGGTTATATGAGAAGCTACACATGTTAAAAAGTATACAACAACAACAATAATCATTTATCCCACTGTGTGGATCGGCTACATGAATCCTTTTCTCCATTGTGTCCTATTAAAAGTCAAATTTTTATCTAAATATAATAAAGAAATGTCATTTCTAATATTTTCTAACCAAGTCATTTTAGGTCTACCTAAATCGTTCTTAACATAATTCAAATCTAATAAATCTACTTTCCTAATCCGGTTATCGGAAGGCCACCATTTTATGTGACCAAACCATCTAAGGCCTTAATATCTAATCTTATCTTTTACTGGAGCTACTCTATCCTTTTCACGAATATGCTCGTTTTGTCTCTAAGAGTAAAGCAACTCATCCACCTAAGCATCCTCTTCTTTGCAACACTTTACTTATTATTATGCTTCACTTTTAATAGCCAACCTTTTGTACCAAAAAGCATTGCATGTCTCACTACCATCTTATACAATTTTTCCTTAAGTGGTAGAAAAATTGAGTTTGAAGTCTCTTAGGTAGAATCTTTCATATAGCAGAGTCAGGCAAGCTTGAAGGAGGGTAATTTAATTAAGATGAGTGGCAATTTATTTTAATAGTGAGGAACTTCCTAGTTGTATAATGTAAGGCAAGCTCTCTAGAGTACGTGGGCAAGTAACACCCATTTTTCCCCTTAGGTGGCTTCCTCTGCTAGGCCTGAGTGATTCCTTTGAGGGATTTACTCTTAAAAGGGAATACCCTTATTTCGACCTGGTTTCTACCTGACAAAATACTTGAGAAGATGATCATGGATATAAATCAAGGATTGTGTATCTTATATTTTACATTATCACTATGATTCCTCCCTAAATCTTGTTTGAGTTAACTATCTTAAATTTTTAAGTATCCAAATGATTTATCATAATTTAACTGAATTTAGCCTCTATCATGCCAATAAGCTATAAGATTTATTTAATAAATTCATATTTATAGAATTTACTAAGTCATAATTCTAGCCTAATAATCCCTTTACTTAATTTAGATGCCTATAAGAGAAACATTTTTTATTGATTTTTATTGGTTTATTTTGTAGTGTATTAAGAGTTATATGTAAAATAAAGGATTGCCAATGAAACTAGCATTTGATAAGATACATATGGCTCAGCTTGATAAGAGCTTATATATATTTATTTGATTAACTAATTGAATAAGTTTGAATGATGAAAGGCTTGAACGCCTTGTTGCTTTGCTTGATTATGATCTTAAATAGTATTGTTTAATGCTCACAAACACTTTCTTAAAGAAGCTCGACTAAAGATTGATATGTGATAGATTTGATGTTCAATATGAAACTTGATTGAGGCTTTTTATATTATATCAAATATTTAACTTTTAATTAATTATTGTATTTGACTTAATGTTTGTGAGAGATTCCAAAGAAGTGATGCTCATGTAGCTAGACGTCATTTAATTAGGTTGGTGAATAGAATAGGGAGCTCCAGGTAGCCTTGTTATGAAAAGTGAGCAATAGCATTTATGAGGATGTGGAATCCCTGAGCCTAGTAGTGGTAGCCAAATTGAGTTTGATGTTTATGAGGTAAATGCTTTCATATAGCTGAGTCAGGCAATCTCGAAGGAGGGTATCTAATTGAGATTAGTGGCAATTTATTTTCTTAGTGAGGAACTTCTCAGTTGTTTAGCGTAAAGCAAGCTCTCTGGAGGACGTGTGAAAGTAACACCCATTATTCCCCTTAGTGACTTCCTCTGCTAGTCCTGAGTGATTCTTTTGAGGGATTTACTCTTAAAAGAGAATACCCTTATTTCGACCTAGTTTCTAGCTAACAAAATACTTCAAAATATGGTCATGGGTATAAATCAAGGATTGTGTATCTATTATTTTATTTTATCTTTATGATTCCTCTCTGAATCATGTTCGAGTTAATTGTCTTAAATTTTTAGGTAGCCAAATGATTTATCATAATTTAACTGAATTTAGCTTCTATCATGCCAATAAGCTATAAGATTTATTTAATAAATTCATATTTATAAAATTTAGTAAGTCATACTTCTAGCCATCCCTTTACCTAATTTAAAAGCCTATAAAAGAAACATTTTTATTGAATTTGATTTGTTTATTTTTTAGTGTATTAAGAGTTATATGTAAAATATAGGATTGCCAATGAAACTAGAGTTTGATAAGATATCTACGGTTCTGCTTGATAAGAGCTCATATATATTAATTTGATTAACTAATTGAGCAATTTTCAATGCTTTAATAAATAGTATATAATAAATGAAAGACTTGAACACCTTGTTTCTTTGCTCATTTATGATCTTACATAGTATTGTTTAATGCTCGCAAACACGTTCTTAAAGAAGCTCGACTAAAGCTTGATATATGTTTGATATGATGTTCAATATGAATCTTGATTAAGGCTTTGTATATTATTTCAAATATTTATCTTTTAATTAATTAATGTATTTTACTTAATGTTTGTGGGTGAGTCCCAAGAAGTGATGATCATGTAGCTAAAGGGTTTAGACTAAAAATTGCCCAAAAAAAAAAGGGGTTTAGACTGGTGAATATAATAGGGAGCTCAAAGTAGCCTTGTTGTGAAAGGTGAGCAATAGCATTTGTGAGGATGTGGAATCCCTGAGGCTAGTAGTGGTAGCCAAATGGGGTTTGATGTCTCCGAGGTAGATTCTTTCATATAGCTCAGTCAGGTAAGCTTAAAGGAGGGTAATCTAATTGAGATGAATGGCAATTTATTTTTTTTAGTGAGGAACTTCCTAGTTGTCTAATATAAGGCAAGCTCTCTCGAGGTCGTGGGAAAGTAACACCCATTAATCCCGTTAGGTGACTTCCTCTGCTAGTACTGAGTGATTCCTTTAAGAGATATACCCTTAAAAGGGAATACTCTTATTTCGACCTGATTTCTATCTGGAAAAATACTTGAGAAGATGATCATGAGTATAAATCAGGGATTGTGTATCTTATATTTTACTTTATCATTATAGTTCCTCCCTAAATCTTGTTTGAGTTAACTGTCTTAAATTTTTAAGTTGCTAAATTATTTATCATAATTTAGCTGAATTTAGCCTCTATCATGCCAATATGCTATAAGATTCATTTAATAAATTCATATTTATAGAATTTAGTAAGTTATACTTCTAGCCAAATAATCCCTTTAATTAATTTAAAAGCCTATAAGAGAAACATTTTTTATTGAATTTCATTGGTTTATTTTGTAGTGTATTAAGAGTTATATTTAAAATATAAGATTTCCAATGAAACGAGCATTTGATAAGATATTTATGGCTCAGCTCGATAAGAGCTCATATATATTTATTTGATTAACTAATTGAACAAGTTTGTATGCTTTAATAAATTATAGATTATTAAATGAAAGGCTTGAACACCTTGTTGATTTGCTCGTTTAAGATCTTACATAGTATCTTTAATGCTCAACTAAAAATTGATATAAGATTGATACGATGTTGAATGTGAATCTTGATTAAGGCTTTGTATATTATTTCAAATATTTAACTTTTAATTAATTAATGTATTTGACTTAAAGTTTGATTAAGATTCGTGACAAGTAAAATATTAAAATATAATATTTTAAAATGGAGGTTTAAGAATTTCCTTTCGTTGTAATTTTATTAATACTGGTATAAGTTTCTTAATATATCAAAACACATTTGAAACAAGTTTTTGTGCTCAACGCAAAAATTTATTTTATTAATAAAAATATTTACCTACAATTAATTTTTGTTTATTTAATAAAATATTGCCAAACATATTTATGAAAAATATTACTACATTTATACTACTTAATTTTAGAGAATTTTTTTTTTCTATTTTCATCAAATTTTTCAACAGTTACATATAATTTCATGCATTTATATTCATCCAATTTTTAGGTTAATGTAACTTAGGAGATGTTTTTTAGTTCCACATTAGCAAGATATTTTGGGTAGTAGTGTTTTTATAGTGTAAAACACAAATAATTGTAGTACTTTTGCTTACACTATAACTATTATCACATAGCTGACTAATACTCAACATGTTGTACTTTAAGCCTTCTACCAAAAAAATTTTCTCAATGAAAAATTTGTTCAAGTTTCTAATCATACCTGTGCCTACCACTTTTCTAGTGGTATTATCTCCCAGTCTAATATTGCCTCCATTCCTGGCTTCCAGTGATATGAATTATGTCGTATCTTCAGTCATATGCTTTGAACATCTGTTGTCCAGGTACCAAATGCTCTCATGAGGTCTTGTATGAGACTTTTCTACAAAATAATCAATTGTTAGTCTTGAGAACCCAAATAAGTTTGGGTTCTCCTCTTGACAAAATTAATCTAGATGCATGTTTGATATGCTTTATTTTATGCATCTTTGATCTCCACACTAGATATGATTTACTATAAATAGTACATGGGTGAGATATATGGCCAATCATTCCATAAGAAAAGTATTTTACTCTAGGAATAGGATTTATTAATCTACGTGAGTTAAACTATCTTTTCCTAGGTTTTAAAATTTTTGGCTTCTGATCAGAATTAAAAAAATTATTCAGGTGTGGATGGAAACCTATTTTTTGCATGTGCTTTCAATTCAGCTTTCAAAAATGAGTTAGCACTTTCTAAAACAGCATTATCAACTTTCATATAGTATTCTCTACTATCAAATTCATCCATAAATGTTTTAAAATCATTTTCAAGTTCAGTGTGGGATGATTTCAATAGTTCATGCTGTTTCTTCAATTCATCAAACTCATCTAATAGTTTAATATATAATTAATTGCATTTGTCTCAGAAGTAAATTTAATAGCTATAAAGCTCATCCAAATCCTGGGCCAAATTTTCTCCATTTATGTCAAACTAATTGATTTTCTGATAATTTCACTTCTTTATTAGTTTTGAGATCGTTAACAACTATATATCTGCCTTCTTTCTTCTTGTGTTTTGATCAACCATACATTGGTTTACATAGTTCAGTTACCTAGAATGCCAGATTAATAAACAATATACAATTTGAATCTCAATGAAGATAAACCAGCATGTTTCTCAAATATCTACACATACTTTGGAATTCTAAATATAAATTTTTTATTAAAAGCATGCAGTAAACTTTGATACGAGTACAACAAATTTGATGCCTCTATTACATAGAAATGAATTAAATTCAAAGTTGCACTAAAATTTAGATTTTTATCACAAAAGGCAAGGAAGCCGTAGAAAATCCAAGACTATGCAAGAAGGTAGCAAAACATATTGGATAGTTTCTTTGTTATATTTATATAGATCAGTATATTACAGTCTTAAACTTTGAATATGAAGTCTTCAACCATTTCTGTACACCTGTTTAAGCGAAGTCAAATAACAGTGGCCACAAAAACATATCAGCATGTAAAACAAACTCCAAGGAACCACCATAATAGATGGCCAGGCTAGCAAGCTTGCCGTTCAATAATCCACCACCATAGAATACAATGTTAGTCTCTTTAATACCTGTGTTTAACACAATTTACTGGAAATTTTAAAGGCTGAAACTAATTAATTTCTAGCAGTAAGCCATTCATTGCAGTCAAGAACAACCTACTGATGCATAAAACAGCAATTTATGCAGGTTAATATTCCAATTGGCTGTTGATTGTTCTGCGGTTATAACTATTTCATGCTTTGTGATAAATTGATTTTTTATCTATATATACCGAATTACTCACCATCATGGAATACTACGACAGATTTTATCCTAAATTCCAAATAGGTTAAAACAACAGGAGGCTTAAAGTTCTCGTTCAATTTGCATTTGAAATACAAATACTAGAGGATAAATATCTCAGCATATTATGATTTATGATCTATAATAAATATATATAATGATGGGAAAATCAAAGTTGTAATATAATTAGGGAAAACTCAAAAGTTGAAAAATCAGTTAATCTTCATTATCTAGAAGTGTACAATACTTACAAACTATGAAGATTTTTATGGTTTATGTTTTTTGCTGGTGATTTTCTTCTTGTTGATATGACTAGAGAGAGAGTTGAAGGTAATCTAAAACTATGAAGGTCAATCTTAGAGTCTAAAGGTTTCTGTTCAAGTAGATCTGAAACCGAATACATTGGACTGTAATTTTAATTTTAATAGATTTAGTGGGGGGCTTGTAACTTTGAGCGATCAAGTCATTAATAAGTGTACTCATTTTAGATATATTGGCTGATGGTGAAATAGATGAGGATATTATTAGTAGAATTCAAGTTGGATGTTTGAAGTGGAGAAATGCTTCAGGTTTGTTGTATGATAGAAAAGTGTCACTCAAACTTATGGGAAAATTTTATAAGATGGTGATATAACCTGTAATGCTTTGTGGCACAGAATGTTGGCATTAAAAGAGAAGCATAATATTAAGTTAAGTGTTGCTGAGATGAGGATGCTCTGGTGGATGAGTGGATTTACTCTTAGAGACAAGATACAAAATGAGCATATCCATGAAAAGGTTGGAGTAGCTCCAGTGACAAATAAGATTAGAGACAGTCACCTTAGATGGTTTGGTCATGTAAAACGGAGGCCTTCCGATGACCGTGTTAGGAGAGTAGATGTATTAGATTTTGTCTATGTTAAGAAAGATAGAGATAACCTAAAAATACTTGGTTAGAAAATATTAGAAATGACTTTTCTTTATTATAATTAAATGAGAATTTGACTCTTAACAGGACATAATGGAGAAAGGATTCCTATAGCCGACCCCACATAGTGGGATAAAAGGGTTGATGTTGTTGTATTTAATTAAAAAGTTTGACGATGTAGTAAACTAATAATAACAAAATTTAAACATACCATACTCATACACACTGTGAATAATAATCCACCAAATATTATTACTTGAATGAGAACTTAAGAGGATATTAACCAAACTATATGAAAATAACTATACCATAAATCTATAAATTAATAATTCAATTCTTTGCAGAATTAAATTTCATATGTACATTATGTAAACTAGCAACAAATATCCATACATAGTAAATTAACAACAATTTCCATCACATGAAAAGTACTAATTTGAACCAACTAATAATTAAAAAGATTCACAGAACATGCTATCATTCGGAGTTCAAGCAATTTTAAAGAACTAATTTTTGTTTGTTGATTGAATTATCACCATCTTTTTTTTCATTTTCATTTACATTTACATTAATCTTCTTGATATTACTTGCAACTTCATCAAGTTAAGAAACCATTCAATCCACAAAAAGGAAAGCTTAATAATGCTTCATCTAATATGAAGTCTTACTTTGATCAACAATTCTTTCAAGATTACTAAATGCACTTTTGAACCAACATAAAGCTTGCCTATAATAAACATCATTTTTAAGCATAATGAAATTGCATTCCATCTAGTAAGAACATCTTATCTTAATCCTTTTTCAACATCGAGATAGATTTGTTTCACACACATACGATGAACTTTTGCTTTCTAGTTTGAGAATCTGTAACATATTTTATACTTTTATAGACCTTTGAGACAAAACCATATATCTCAACTATACCTCCATGAATAATTAGGTTAAAAATATGTACCAACATCACACAAAAGCCCACCTTTGAAATTTAAGTGATTTCTTCAGAAATCAATAGATATATTATTTGTTAAAACATTGTCTAAAGTGATATATTATTTTTCTTTCAGTTAATAATGATTGTATCATTTTAAATAATACTATTCCTTCATGCGTGGTGGCATAAATTCAAAACTTATAATCTTCATTTGCAAGCGTCAAATAATATTTATTAAATATGCAGCTAAATAATATAAATCCATCTCTGTGGATAAACATCCATAAATCAGATATCAACCAAACTATACTAATATAATAAGGTAACAATGCCTGAATTTGCCCCTTTTTTTTGTTGTTCAATTTTTTGTAGTCTATAATTTAGTGTTTCTAAAAATAGGTTATAGGTCTCAACAAAAATTAAGTAATAGGCCCTAACACCAACCCATTTAAT
This sequence comes from Dendrobium catenatum, assembly GCF_001605985.2. NCBI lineage: Eukaryota > Viridiplantae > Streptophyta > Magnoliopsida > Asparagales > Orchidaceae > Dendrobium > Dendrobium catenatum. The sequence goes on along the minus strand of NW_021320132.1, from coordinate 482,256 downwards.
AACTTGAAATAGTAAATCATGTATAATGATGCAAGTAGTAAATAAATAGTGAACTCTTGATGATCAAACTTATTATCAAACATAGAAATGAATAAAATGGAGTCTATAAAATAAGTTGACTTATATCCCGAGTGTCCCTCTTTTTACAAGTTCACAAGTTGTGTTTTAGATTGCCAATGCCCAAGTTGTGTTTCGATTGTCAGTGTCATACTTGATATCACATTGGTATGCCGAGCTGCATTTTTTTATATTAACACTTTTTTTAGCATCATTTGCAAGAGGAATAATTTGAAAATAAACCCATACAATTGAAATCATTTATCCTCTTCTTACTAACTCCACCCCACCAACCCCCCCCTGTAAGGATGTATGCTAGTTTAACAACCATGCACACACAAATGGGGTAGTAAAAATATGAATTTAAGACTTTTGGAAGTTCATAATGTACAATTCAGATCATATTGTATAATCCATATAATATTGTACGATTGGTTAAATCAGAGAAATTAATTCAAATGGTTAATTGACTAATTAAAACTCTTTAAACTAATCATACTATATGAACTAGATCAAATAGTATGATCATTTTAAATTAAATTCCTAGCTACCATCATAAATTAGGTAATATTTTGAAATTCAAAAGTAGAACGAATCATATTGTACGATTCCGATCGTATTGGACGATGTAGTTCACTTTTGCCTAATTTAATCTTGTAATTTAAAAAATTTAATATGGATTAATTCAGATTTTGTATTATATTGTATGATGTCCAGATTCGTATAGTATGACCCGATTAGCTTCAGGGATGAGATTTAATCATTAGCCATCATACAGAACAAAAATCCTATTTGATTGAACTCATTATATTATATAATGCTTTATATCATACTAGATTATTTGTTCAAATATGTGAACTAATTGTAAAGATCATTGATCATTGTATGATACTAATAGGATGTATTAAACTAATCATATTATAGGATCCACGATCGTACTCTATGAGCATAGTCAGCTAACTTGAATTTTTTTTGGCCTTTGTTTAAATATCATCCCTAATCCATCTTCCAGAATCCCATGCCACTTTTTTTTTTTCTAAGGGAGACATGCTATGAGAAGAGTTTCAAGAGGGAGAATTGCCTTGGGAGAGATATAGGTGAGGTCTTGAGGGAGAAAATTCTTCTCGGAATAAGAGAGTGTATGAGAGGGGTTTGTACACATGATTGTTCAGTAATCTTGCACCTTCCTCCAAGGTTAGTGCCTTTACTTGAGAGAAGCTCTGAGAAGAGTCTAGTTATGGAAAGGATTTGTCTTCTCTGCCTCACCAATGAGGTAAAAGGAATTCAATTTCTCCACCGTACCAAGGATGTAAAGGGATTCAACTTCTTTGCTGCACTGAGGAGGTGAAAGGGATTCAGCTACTCCACCACACCGAGTAGGTGAAAGGGATTCAGCTTATCTGTCACACTAAGGATGTGGAAGTGATTTGTAAGGGATTCTCCTCTTTAATGTGGGAGAAGAGTCACTAAGTTGTTTTGTGCAATTCTCGGAGTGGAGGACTCCAACGTGTGGACATATACCATGGTTAACCAAACCTCTATAAATCTTTAGTGTGTTAATTCTTTGTTCTTTGCATTTTTTTTATTCTTTATGTCTTGCATTTTACTTATTTCTACATTTATATTTTGTGTGTTTGGCTTTGCATTAGAAATAGATTTTAATTTTTCTCTAAAAGAAAATAACAAAAGAATAAAAAAATAGAAAAAAAAAATATATATCACCTAAAGGAGTCCACCCATGAAGGAGTCTTCTTAGGTTATTTCTTTATATGTAAATCCTAAAGGATCTTTAATAAGAGGACCTTAGTTATATTGGAGTCCACCCATGTTGTGTTTGATGAGTCTGGTAAATTTGGTGAGCTTAGTTTATAAGAAGATGAAGAGGTAGTAGTTACCTATGGAATAGAGTTTATTGACCTAAGTGATAGAGAAGAACCTTATGAACCATTACCTAGATAATGGAGATACTCTTTTAGTCATCCTATGAATCTCACCTTAGGAGATCCAACTATAGGATTTACAGCCAAGCATTGACTTAGGAAGGATGTTAGTCATTCTATATTTATCCTATGGTAGAACCTATAAGTATAGACCAGACCATATTTGATGAATTTTGGAAACTATTTATACAAGAAAATTAAACCAATTTATTAGGAATGATATTTTGGAGTTGGTTAGCAGACCTAAAGACAAGAGTGTAGTAGGTACCAAGTGGGTTTTCAAAAATAAGATGAATTATTCTAAAGTAGTGGTTAGGAATAAGGCTAGGTTAGTAGCTAAGGGGTTCAATAAAATTGAAAGAATTGATTTTGAGGAGACCATTGCCCCTGTAGCTAGATTAGAAGTCATCAGAGTACTGCTAGCTTTTGCATATTTTAAAGGTTTTATGTTATACCAGATAGACATAAAAAGTGCTTTCTTAAATGGGGTTATCAAGGATGGTGTCTATGTAGAACAACCCCCTAGAGTTGAAATTTTAACATTTTCCAACCATGTATATAAATTTAAAAAGGCTTTATATGTGTTAAATAAATCACCTAGGGCATCATACAAAAGGTTTAGTATATTTCTCCTAGATAGATAATTTGTTAAGGGTAGTATATATATCACCCTATTTCTTAGGAATGTAAGAGATGATCTACACATTGTTCAAATATATGTGGATGATATATTATTCAAATTAATACATAAACATCATTATAATGATTTTTTAGAAACTATGGGTAGTTAATTTGATATGAGTAAGATGGGAGAGCTAACATATTTTCTTAGATTTAGTGTGAAGCAAAGGGATGATGACACCTTTCTTAGTCAAAGTAAATATACTAAGGAAATTCTAGAGAAATATGATATGGAAGGTGATAAAATCATTAATACACCCATGAGCACTATCATTCAACTAGACAAGGATGTAAATGGAAAATTTGTATATCACAAAAAGTATAGAGTGAAAATAGAATAACTTTTGTATTTGACTGCTAGCAGACCAGATATAACATTTAGTATTTGTTTATGTGCTATATTCTAAGGAGATACAAATGAATCCCATATAACAATAGTTAAAATAATTCTTAGATATCTTATTGGTACCAAAAACTTAGGTATATGGTATGTTAAGCATAGCTCTTTAGTTAAAAATTGTAGGATATTCAGACTCAGACTATGTAGGGTGTAGAATAAATAGAAAACATAATTCTAGAACTTGTCATTTCATAGGGAAATCATTAGATTTTCAGTCTAATAGAAAGCATAATTGAATAACCTTATCCATTATTGAGGTAAAATATATAAGCTTTGAGAGGTTTTGTTGCTCAAGTCCTATGGCTAAAGAAATAAAGACTTGACCTTGGCCTCTTTATTGGTATACAAATCATGTGTAATAACACTAGTACCATCTAGATTTCCAAAAATCTAATTTAACACTTCTATATTAAATATAGACATCAGACATCATTTAATTAAAGAACTTGTAACCAAAAGAGATATAGAACCACATTATATAAAAACTGAGAATAAATTGCAAAATATTTTCACCAAACCCCTAAATTATAACATCTTTAACACATTTAGGACTAGATAAGGTGATATTGACTTTCAAGCTTGATTTAGGGTAGAGGTGTAATCAATAACATGTGTTGTATTTTTATGTTTTTTATATTTCTTGAACTTTTATTTTTCTCTATTTATTTTTTGTTATATGTTTGATTCATATGTTTGATGTTGCTAGTTAGAAAAGTCTTCCCTAATCATCGCACACAAAATAAGGTTAATAATAATAATAATAATATTAGTTTTTATATTGTACCAATTGCTTTCATAATGTATAATTAACACAACTTTATACTTCCTCCCCACTTTGTAATCAACAGCCAACATCTGACCAATAATTGATGATCATATTGTACAACCACCTCTTCATATGATACAATCCACATGTTATTAAAAATTGGAAGAGTTTAAATCGATTGTTATGATATTAATTACCTAATAGTACTGTACAAATACATAGTTATATGGTATGAACAATAGTCAAAAGTCATACTAGATGGCTCCTTAGGATGAATTTTTTTTTTAATGATCATCTCACATGATCCTAATCATATTGTACGATTTGATTTCTTTTTTTGATAGTTCATCCATTTGATTGAACTTCTTTTGATTATACTATATGAACTTTAATCTTATTGTATGATACCATTTAAGTTATATGATATGCTTAAATCTATAAAAGGCGGGTTAGTTCTATGGATTGAATCACAAAACTCAAAACTATTATTCTCTTTTGTTCCTAGTCCTACCATTCCATATTACAAGTGGTAAGAGAGCCCAATAATTATCACAAGGAAGATTCTTTCATCATCTTATTTAAAGTTTGTTAGGGATGCTAAGCCCTTTTGAACTAGCCCAAGCTAACCGAGAGGGGGGGGGTGTGAATTGGTATTTTAAAAATATTTCAATAAAAAACACAAACTCAAAACAAACCAAAATTCACCACAAAGAAATTTAAAGTGCAGAAATTAAATAGGTAAAAAGCAGTAGTAAAGAATACATAAATTTATAGTGGTTCGGTCAACTCGACCTATATCCACTCCCCAGAGGCACCCTTTGAGTATTGTGCTAAACTCAGTGAATCTCCTTTTGCTCCCATAGAAAGGAACTTTTATTATGTCCTCTGATCGGATGTAGATCTACGTTCGGTAAAAGGATTGTTACTCGATTTTTGCTTGGTATTTGGTCAGTATTGCTAGGTATTGTTTCATAATAATGAGGAATACCACTCTGGGAAGACCAATACCGAGCAATACTGAGCAATACCGAGTATTACCAAAAAATACTGAGTTTTTCTAGAAAAAAACTAGGTATTTTTTGGTATTACTCGGTATTGCTCGGTATTACTCGGTATTTTATCTTCACATAATGATATTTCTCGTTATTATTAGTATTGCTTGGTATTTCTCATTTTATGCCTGCGATCTTAGTGCCGGCTGAACGTAGCTCTACGTATGTTCACCAGACCAAATAAAAGTTCCATAGCAAGGCGGAGAAGCCTTTAAAAAACCTCCTTTCCATCGACACCAGTGAGGCAGAGAACCCAATTCCTTTTGCTTCCTCCTGAAGTAGGCAGAGAACCTCTATTAATTGCTAAAGTGGACCTCTCTTGAACCTCTAAGAATAAGGGATGACGATCAAAGAAGATGACTTGGATCCTTACTTGGAGCAACCTTAGTGAAACCCCTCATAAACTCCCCCTCGCAAGATCCTCTCTCTCTCTCTCTCCCTTTCTCTCCCTCTCCCCTAGGCTCTCTCAGGTCAAGATAGTAGCAAAAGATATCTTGGGTAGAACAAGTGGTCTTATATAGAAGAGCTTCGAAATAGCTCTTAATTCCAACAAACCGACATTATCATTTAGGATGATATAAGTATCATCCTAGACGATCAACACAAATTTTGCTCAATCAGCCCGAATGATTTGGGACGATCAGAAGGCTTTTGTTCATATTATCCAGGACAATAATATATCATCCTGCATGATTAGTACAAATTGAAGAATATCATCCAGAACATCGCCCTGAATGGGTGTTTGGATGATGTAAAAATAACTTTATCATCTAGGCTGATCTCACGGTCATCCAAGATGATTAGTTTAATTCAGTACATATCGTCCAAAACATCGCCCTGAATGGAACCCGGCCGATGTTTCATCGTCCAGGAATAACTAAGGTTTTTGAACTGATTGTCCAGGCCGATCTTGAGTTTATCCAGGATGATATGATCGAGCAATCAAAACTTAATTACTTTCCTTAATTATTAGATTAATTTAGAAATATTTGAAGGACATCATCCAGGACGATGTTCTGGAAGTTGGTTAAAAATTAAAGATACCTATATAGATCTGGTAGATGATTCTTTATAATTTGAGCTTATTATCTTGGCCGATACGAATATCGTATATGATGATGTGCTTAATGACGGCTATCTTAACTAGGATGCCATAATTAGGATTTCTATTTTTAACTGATCGCCGATTTATAGATCATCCTAGATGATGGGACCAAAAATAATAAACCCTAAAAATAGTTAGAAATTTTTTTCCTAAGTGTGTGTGTGTAGGGTTACTTAGCATCAGAAACTATATTCTTTACAATTGACTCAAGAAAAGATAAAAGATTACAAACTGACTCAGACCTAGACTACTAAATCTTAAGCTGTTTTGAGTTGCACTCGATCTTGTATACTTGTAATATTAGTAGGCAAGGTAGTCGTAGAGAAGCAGAAGTATCAAAAATATTTGCTATCATCAAAGTTAAAATTCTTAAAATTAGATTTATAATAATCTCAACCTTTTTGATGATGGAAAATATAAAAACACAAGTTCAATTGAAGTATCACAAAAAACTAGTAACAGTGAATCAAGAAGTTCAAATTATACTAGAAAACTAACATAATATATAAAAATAGTACAACTATCATAGTGCATAAAAATAGTACAACTACTCCTTTTGACATCACAAAAAAGGAGGGAATAGAAATACATAAAATCATCACAAGAAAATAAACAAAAAAGATGGATCCTAATCATTCGAAGGAAGAGGTGGTGGTGGTGGTTGAAAGTGACAACAACATAAAAAAAAGTAAAATAAAGGTTTTTTTTAATCAAAGATTGAATATGATAAATTCTCAATGTGATTGAATTAAAAAATTTATAAGAATCAATGTGTTAACATCGTTAAAATTTGAAGAAATGGTAGAACAACCGATCCTGTTAGCCCTAACTCAAACTTCTCCCAAGGGAAACCGTCTTTTGAAAACAAGGATCTAAAACAGAAAAATTAATTGGATAAGAGAATGAGATCCGTTCAAGACTTGATTTTAGAAAAATATTTTATAGAATAATATATCAAAGTAATTAGTTATGATCATGAATTCTGAAATCATGCCTTTGAGAAATATCAAGTGACCATGAATTCTTCTAATATTTAAAAATTTTAAAAGAGAAGAAGCTTGCTTTTGGTGGGCTCATTTTATGCCTCTTATCAATTTGATTGGCGCTCTTTGCGCATCTTTGATTTTTGATACACTTTGTGTATATTATTATTATTATTATTATTTTCAATTTGGTGTCATTGCACATCTTTAGATTTTGGCATCATTGGCCACCTTTTTTTCATTTAGTTTTTGCAAGCTAGATCCTTTGTTCAAAATTATTAAATATTCTTAGTTATGATTATATCTTCTAGATATTAAAGAAGAAAAACTCACTCTCTAATATAAGAAAGAATGAATCATAAAATAGAATAAAAAATCATATGATAAATTCAATGACAAGATTACAAAAACTAAAGGTAAAGTAAAGACTTTGAATATTATATATATATATATATATATATAATAGATTACTATAGCAAGATTGAAAAGATCTTAATTTCAAAGTCCAGTTATTAATGTGAGATAGATTTTTATTTAGAAAAAAAAATTACACCACTAAAATATGTTAGAGAGAAAGAAACAGTCAATGCTGTTTCCCCCTTTAACTGATTTAGAGATGTCAATCATTTACTTCAAATTTTCAAAAATAAAAATATGGCATAAGTTATCAATTCAATAATAATTAAATGAAAAATAAAATAATGAAGAAAATCAAATCAACAAAAATAAAATAGATGAAAAGTACAAAAATAAGCAAGGAAAAAACTACAAAAAGAAAATAACAAATAACAGATAAAAGATCAGAAATTAGTAAGAATCAAGTTCATGCAGTTATGTTAATCACACCCAATCTGATCCTTAAAGTGTTGAAAGTGTTGAAGACTGGTGGCTTAACAAAGATGTCAGCCAGTTGATTTTTAGTTGCCACACGGTGTAACTCCATATCTCATTTGGTCACATGGTCTCTAATAAAGTGATGCCTTATGTCTATGTGCTTTGTCCTTGAATATTGGATAAGATTCTTAGAAATACATATGGCACTAGTATTGTCACAAAGGATTGAAATTGTGTCTACATGTAATCCTAAATCAAGAACTTGCTGCTTCAACTAAAGGACTTGGGCCACACAACTCCCTAAAGCAATGTACTCAGCTTCAACAGTAGAAAGTGCAAAAGAGTTTTGCTTTCTACTAGACAAGGAGATTAACGACTGTCCTATGAATTGGCAAGTCCTATAAGTCATCTTTCTATCCACCTTACATCCTATAAAATCAGAATCAGAATATGCAATAATCTCAAAAGAAATGCAGTGCTTAGGATACTAGATTCTTAAGTTTTGGGTTCCTAAGAGGTATCTAAGAATTCTCTTAACTGTATTCAGGTGGGATCTTTAGGATCAGCTTGAAATCTAGCACAAAGATAAATACTAAACATTATATCAAGTCACCTAGCAGTCAGGTAAAGTAAAGATCCAATCATCCCTCTGCACTTCTTTTGATCAACTGATTTTCCATTTGAGGCCTTATCCAACTGAACACTGGAGGTTATGGGAGTATTAATTAACTTAGCTTTATCCATTTTATATTTATTCAAGATGTCCTTTATGTACTTTGATTGATTTAGAAAGGTTCCATCATCTAGTTGTCTTATTCTAAAATCAAAAAAATTAGGACAACTCTCCTATTATACTCATCTCAAATTCCCTACTCATTATTTTAAAAAAATCATCACATAGCCTTTTATCAGAAGATCCAAAAGTAAATCATTGACATATATTTGAATAATGAGTAATTCATTTCCTACTTTCCTCAGAAAAAGGTTGGTGTTTACGCTCCCCTTAAAAAACTCCCTCTCTAGTAAGAATGTCTTAAGCCTCTCATACCAAGCTCCAAGTGCCTGCTTTAATCCATATAAGGACTTTTTTAATTTGATAACATGATTTGGAAATTTGAAATTCTCAAAACCTGTGGGTTGATTTACAAACACATCCTCTTTTATTACCCCATTTAAAAAGGCACTCTTAACATCCATTTGTAAAAGCTTAAATCCTTTATAACAAATAAAGGATAGTAGTGTTGCAAATTTGACTTTATGGATTAGACTTTTGATGATAGCAAACATTCATGATTCTCTACGTCTGGTTTGCTTACTAACTTTTCAGGACCATAAGATCGAAGGCAGCTCAAGCTAGCTCAAGATCAGGTAGATTTAGGTTGAGTCAAGTCTGTATTTTTTCCTTTCTTGAGTCAATTATAAAAGTGGTTTCTGATGCTAAGTAACCTTTCACACACACACTTGAAGAGTTTTCTAAATTTTTTTTATTTTGAGTACATCAGCCTGGACGATGTTCCTTTTGGCCAGGATGATTCAACTAAAAATAGAAACCCTAATTAGGGTATCCTTGTTAAGCATCCATCATTAAGCAAATCGTCCTGGATGATACGTGTGTTAGCCAGGATGATAGGCTCAAATAAATAAGAATATGTTGCCATGATCAATTTAGGTATTCTTTATTTTAAATTATCATCCAGGACGATCTCCATATCATCCTGGACGATACCGCATAATTATGCCTAAATTAATCTAGTAATTATGGAAAGCAATTAAGGCTGATTGATACAATCATATAGGCTGGGCTGATTGTAGAATCGGCTGGGACGATGTCCTGGATGATTGACATCGGCCAGACTCTATTCAGGGCGATGTTTAGGATGATTGTACTCGGATTTGAACTAATCGGCCAGAACAATATTTTATCGGCCTAGATGATGTAATTAATTTTCTTCTGATCTTCCTGAATTGTCCCAGCTGATGAGCTTATTTTGTACTGATCGGCCAGGATGATATTTATATCGGCCTGGACGATAAAGTCAGTTCTTGAAATTCTATTTAAAGGTCCCGAATTTTCTCATGCAAGAGACCTTGAGAACTGCTGTCTTGACTTGAGAGAGCCTTGGGAGAGGGAGGGAGAGAGAGAGAGAGAGAGAGAGAGGAGAACGAGAGAGAGAGAGAGAGAGAGAGAGGAACTTATGAGGGGGAGTTTGTGAGAGGGTTCACAAAGATTGCTCCAAGCAAGGTTCCAAGTATTCGTCTCCATTCTTCATCCTTCATCCTTGGGAAGTTCTTGGGAGGTCTACTTTAGCAAAGGTTTGGGTTCTTTGCCCGCTTCAGGAGTACTCTGCTGCACCGGGATAGGTGAGTAGACATAGGTCAAGGATTGACCGAACCACTATAAATCCGGTGTGATCTTTCCTTATTTTTCTTTCGTGTTTATTTATTTTTGCACTTTGTTTTCTATGGTGAGTTAGTTTTAAGTTTTATTGTGCTTTACATAAATTTTTTTTTAAAATACTAATTCACCCCCCTCTTGGTTAACCTCGGGCTAGTTCTTAAGTGCTTAACATACCTAACGAACTGTCAAGTGGTATCAGAGTGAGATTTATAAAAACTAAGTTTGAAAACTTTTTGAATTTTTGATCCATGGCTAGCAACAGAAATCGTAATACTGTGAAAGGGTATTCTATTATTCGACCACTTTTGTTTGATAATATCCCTTTTGATTTTTGGAAAACTCGCATGTCTACATTTTTACAATCAATATATTATCTCATGTGGATGTTTGTTAAGGATGGTTATATAGCTCCAACAGAAAAATTGAATGGCGTTACTGTTCCACTTCCTTTTACTAAATGGACTCTAGGTGATAGGGATTTAGCAAAATTAAATGCAAAATATTTGAACTATTTTTTTTGTGCTTTGAAATCAAAAGATTACATGCGTGTTTTCATTTGCACTACTGGTAAAGAAATTTGGAGTAAATTATGTATCACCAATGAAGGTACTAAAGAAGTCAAGCAATCCAGTTTGAATATTCTCTTGCATGATTACAAACTTTTTTTTATGAAACCTTCTGAATCAATTTCTCAAATTTATACAAGGTTTACTCAGATTGTTACTTCATTACATGCATTAGGAAGAGAACTTTCTAACTATAAAAAAGTAAACAAAATTTTAAGGTGTTTGTCTTTCTCTTTTGATGCAAAAATTACTGCAATATCTGAATCAAAAGATTTAAATACATATTCGATCGATAACTTAATTGGTTCACTCATTGCTTATGAGAAAGGGGTGAACCAAAGAAATCTTGATGCAGGTGAAAAGAAGAAGGAGAAAATGGTGGCACTTAAGGCGAACAATTCAGACACTGACTCTTTCGGGTCTGAAAGCAATGATGTTGCTTTAATCACAAGACAATTTAAGAGCATTCTAAGAAAGAAGCACAAGAATCATCAAAAGTGGAATAAAGGTAAGGGAAGCAAAAAATTTAAGAATTCTAATGAAATAATTTTCTTTGAATGCAGGAAGTCTTGGCACGTTAAAGCTGATTGTCATACGCTAAAGGCACACCCAAGTAAGGAGAAGGGTGAGGAGAAACCAAACTTCAAAAATGACAAGAGCAAGAAGAAATTCTAGAAGGCATTCTGGGCAAATTCTACATCAGATTCCTCTCAAACTGAATATGAGGAGGAGACAACAAACTTGTGCTTAATGGTAGATAATAATCTTGGTTAAAGTGATCAAGAAGAAGTATGTGAACTAACCTATGAGCAACTCCTTGAAGTTTCTAAAAAAATACATGCATCATATAGGAAACTTAAGAAAACTCATGCTAGCCTAAAATTGGAATTTTTTAATTTACAAAGAGCATGAAAATCTTCTCAAAGACCATTCAACAATTGATTCAAATCAAATGGCTTTACTTGACAAGTTTGATGCATTAAATAAAAAGCATGCTGAGTTATCTGATTCTCATGATTCTTTAAAATTGTCCCATTCTGAGTTAGAAAAAGAATATAAAAAATTAGAAAATTTAAAAATCTTTGAAAATAAAAAATCTTCAGTTCATGCATCACATAAAAAGCATCACCGTAGGAGTAGATTAGTGCATCCTTTTCTTGGAGTTAGATGTTTTTCATGTGGCAAGCTAGGACACATAGCACACACTTAAACCATTCACCATAGCCATGGGGTTTGGAGACCCAAGTTATATGATCCACAACATGCATTGCATTCTACTTTCCATAAGAAGGAACCCAAACATGTTTGTGTTCCTAAATCTGACATTTGATACTTTTGCAGGCAAGCTCTCACAAAAGGCCTCGTGAGAACATGTGGTACCTGGACAACGGATCCTCTCAACATATGTGACTGGAGATGCCAGTAAATTCGTAGTGCTGGAGACCAGGACAGGAGGCAAGGTGACTCTTGGAGACAACATCACCAGGAAGGTGGTAGTAGCATGTATAATTGATATTTCTAATAATCTTCTGATTAAAAATGTTTTGCTTGTAGATAGACTGAAACACAACTTGCTCAGCATTAGTCAGCTTTGCGATAAAGGCTTTATCATAAAATTTTTGGCAAATTCATGCATTATGAGCATAAATAATAACAATGTTTTGCAGGGAAAGTGGATCAACAACGTTTACATGCTTGATTTAAATAACATTGAATATGCTGCTTCATTTTGCTTAAAAATTGCTATTAATGATTCATGGTTGTGGCACAGGAGATTATGTCATGCCAGTATGAAAAACCTTAGGAAAGTGACCCAAAAAGACCTAGTTAAAGGTGTCCCCAAGCTTAAGTTTTCAAAAGACCACCATTGTGATGTTAGCCAATTAGGAAAGCAAATCCACTCCATTTTTCACTCCATTAAGGACATTGGCACCTCTAGACCTTTAGAAGTCCTTCACATGAATTTGTTTGGACCCGTTAGCATTGCCAGTTTGGGAGGAAAAGTCTATGATTTTGTGATTGTCGATGACTACTCGAGGTTTACTTGGATTAGATTTCTGTCACACAAAAATGAGTCATTTGATGAGTTTAGAGTCTTCTTCACTTGGATTCATAAAAAGCTAGGTTGTGAGATCCTGACCATTCATATTGACCATGAGGGAGAGTTTGAAAATGAGAGATTTAGAGATTTTTGTGAGGATAAAGGGATTAGCCACAAATTCTCTACTCCTAGGACCCCTCAGCAGAATGGGGTAGCTGAAAGGAAGAATTGGACCTTAGTGGAAGCTGCTAAAGCCATGCTTGCTGAGTATTCACTTCTAAAATACTTTTGGGCTGAAGCGGTTAACACAGCTTGTTATGTGTTGAATAGGGTGAATGTTAGAGCCAAATTAGATAAGACACTCTATGAGATCCTTAAGGGTAGGACATCCAATCTTTCCTACCTTCATGTCTTTGGTTGTAAGGTTTTCATTTACAACAGTGGGAAGTCTCACTTAGGAAAATTTGACCCAAAATCTGATGGAGTGTTCTTAGGATATTTTATGTTGGGAAGTCTTTAGGGTGTTTAATAAGAGGAATTTTGGTGGGAAGAGACTACACATGTAGTGTTTGATGAGTCTCATCCTAGAAAAGCCTAGAGTTGAGGATGATGATGATAGAGAGATTGTAACTAGATTAGAAAACTTGGAGATGGGGGTAGAACACCAAACACTAAAGGAGTAGAGAGTTGGAGGTTACCCAAGCAGTAGAAAATAATAAGATCTGGAGGAAAGGGTTGAACCTTCACACACTTTGCCTAGAGATTGGAGATACTCTTTGAGTCACCCTAAAGATCTGATTTTAGGAGACCCTTCTGATGGAGTTAGGACTAGACATAGACTTAGGAAGGAAGTGAACCCTCAGCTTTGCTCAATGACTGAACCCACCAACATAAACCAAGCCCTTACTGATGAGTTTTGGATCTTAGCCATGCAGGAGGAGTTGAACCAGTTTATTAGAAATGATGTTTGGGAGCTTGTAGAAAGACCTACGGGACAAAGTGTAGTTGGAACCAAGTGGGTTTTAAGAATAAGATGAATGATTCTAGAGTGGTGGTTAGGAATAAGGCAAGATTAGTGGCTAAGGGGTATAACCTAATAGATGGGATAGATTTTGAGGAGACTTTTGCCCCTGTAGCTAGATTGGAAGCTATTAGAGTGCTATTAGCCTTTGCCTGTTATAAGGGATTTAAACTTTTCCAAACGGACATTAAGAGTGCATTTTTAAACGGGGAAATAAAAGAGGATGTGTTTGTAGAACAACCTCTAGGTTTTGAGAGTTCCCAATTTCCAAATCATGTTTTCAAATTAAAAAAGGCCTTACATGGATTAAAGCAGGCACCCAGAGCTTGGTATGAGAGGCTTAGCACATTCTACTAGAAAGGAAGTTAGTTAAGGGGAGTGTAGACACCACCCTTTTGCTGAGAAAAGTATGAGATGCTTTACTCATTGTTCAGATCTATATCAATTATATAATTTTTGGATCTTCTGATAAAAGGCTATGTGATGATTTTTTTTAAAATAATGAGTAAGGAGTTTGAGATGAGTATGATGGGAGAACTGTCCTACTTTTTGGGGTTTAGCATTAGACAATTAAATGATGAAACTTTTTTTAGACAAAAAAGTACATAAATGTCATCTTGAAGAAATATGAAATGGTTAAAGTCAAGCCAATTAATACTCCCATGACCTCAAGAATTCAATTAGACAAGGACCCAAATAGAAAATCAGTTGATCAGAAGAAGTACAGAGGGATGATTGGATCTTTTCTTTACCTAACTGCTAGCCAACCTGATATAATAATTAACATTTATCTTTGTGCTAGATTTCAAGCTGACCCTAACGAATCCCACCTAACTGCAGTTAAGAGAATTCTTAGATACCTTTTAGGAACTCAAAACTTAAGAATCTGGTATCATAGGCACATCACTGCTTTTGAGATTATTGGAAATTCTGATTCTAATTTTGTAGGATGAAAAGTGGATAGAAAAAGCACTTCTTGAACATATCAATTTATAGGATAATATTTTGTCTCTTGGTCTAGCAGAAAGCAAAACTCTGTTTCTCTTTCCACTGCTGAAGTTGAGTACATTGCTTTAGGAAGTTGTGTGGCCCAAGTCCTTTGGCTAAAATAGCAAGTACTGGATTTAGGATTACCTGTAGGCACCATCTCTGTTCTTTGTGATAACACTAGTGCCATCTGCATTTCTAAGAATCCTATCCAACATTCAAGGACTAAGCACATTGACATTAGGTATCACTTTATTAGAGATCATGTGTTTAAGGGAGATATTGAGTTACATCATGTAGCAACTGATAATCAACAGCCTGACATTTTTACTAAACCATTGGCCTTCGATAATTTCAGCACTTTAAGGACCAGATTGGGTGTGATTGACATTAATGCATGAACTTGATTTTTACTGATGTTTTATTTGCTGATTACTTTATTGTATTTTTCTTGTTTTTTTGTTGTTTATTTCTAGTTATTTTTTATTTTGTTTTTGGTACTTTAGTTTTCCATATGCCTTGCTTTATTTTTCTTTTTCAAATCATTACTGAATTGATATCTTATGCCTTATTTTTTATTTTGAAAATTTAGAATTAATGTTTACATCTCTTAAATCTACTAAAGGGTAAAAACATCGTTGATTGTGTGTCTCTCTCTAACCTATTTTGGTGGTAAAAAATTTTTTTCTAACCAAAAGTCGGTCTCAAATTAACAATTAGATTTTGTAATTGAGATCGTTTCTACCTTGCTACAGTAATCTAGCTTATACCATAATAGTCAAAGTTTTTATGTTAGTTCAAGATTTCTTGTTATCTTGTCAATTAATCTCTCACATGATTTTTTATTTTGTTTTATGGATTGTTCTTCCTTATATTAGAAAGTGAGTTTTTCATCTCTAATATCTGGAAGATATACTCACAACTAAGAATATTTAAGAGTTTAGGAAAAGAATCTAGCTTGCTAAAATAATGAAAAAAAGATGGTCAATGATGCCAAAAACATAAGATGCGTAATGACGCCAAATTGGAAATTTTCGAATTTCATGATTGTAACAAACTACTTTTATATATTATTGTATAAGATATTTTTCTGAAACCAAGTCTTGATTGGATCTCTTTTTCTTATCTAAATGTTTTTCTAAGTTAGGGCATTTGATTTTAAAAGAAGATTTTGCCCTAAAAGAAGACCGAGCTAAGGGTTAACATGATCAGATATTTTATCATTTTTTGGATTTTTGAAGTTGTTAACTCATTAAATTACAAGTTTTTTAAATTAATCACATGGAAACTATATCATATTCATGCCTTGATTAAAAAAAAAACTTTTTGTCTTCTGTTTTATAGTTGTTATTTTTTTGGTTTATCTTATTATTTTTGGACCTTTTCTGATCATCTCCATCCCTCCTTTGATTTGAAATATTGTCACATCGTCGTGGCCGATGTTTACATCATCCTGGACGATCTACTTCTCAAGCTTCAAAAAACTCCATCTACTGAATATTCTGACTTTTTGCTCTAATCGACTACGACGATCCTTTTTCGTCTTAGATGATATGATCGAACTCTGCTATAATCATCTTACTCATCCTGGCCGATACTTTTTTTATCCTGGATGATGCATTTATTGGTTATCGTCCTGACTGATACACCTGTTTGTCCTGAATGATACACGTATCGCACGTTTAAAATCTATAATTTCTCCCGGGATGATCCATTTTTGGACAATTGTCCTGGATGATCCACTGTTCATCATGGATGATACACGTGGCGCATGATTTAAAATGTTTTAAATTAGGTCGATATGATCTATTATTGAGCATCATCCTGGATGATCCACCTAATCGTCCTAGATGATCTACTTTTTCAATGATCATCTGGCCTAACTCCTTAAGACGATCGTCTGTGTTTAATCGTCCCGGTCGATGTCTGATCAGCCCGGACGATCGGACCGGCTTTTTGACCAATCATCCTGTTCATAATAATTGCACCGGATCGTCCTGGATGATTCTGTGATTGACCTGGATGATCTGACCTATCTTTTAAATTTAGAGCCTTCTAACCATTATTTCTCACTTCAAAACTCTTCTCCTCTCTTGTTTACTTCCTGTTTGCTTATGGCTGGCAGAAAGTATGCTCGGCAGATGTCTGGCAGCTCCTTGAGGGGCACCTAGACCCTCATTTTCAAGAGGCAGATGATCAGGCTGACTACCATCATTACAAAGAGTGCGGGATTACTCTCTCCCGCACAATCAATCCAGCCTATCTCTCCTATCCGGTACTGGATCTTTTCGCCCACACTTCTCTTTGATTTATTCTCACCCTTGCAGTCCCCTTTAGTTCTGAACTTCTTTTTGAATTCTACGCAAACCTTCGCATAAATTCTTCCTATACTGCTCTCACCTCTTATATGAATTGACGTCCTATTGAGATCACATATCAGGACTATGCTGAACTGTTGCAGCTGTCCACCACTAGGGATAAGGTGCATGCCCATGTCTCTTTACTCAAAGATGCTAGGACAATCCAGCATATCCTTCACACTTCTATTATACCAAAAGCCGGGGACCGAGTCCACATCACTCCACTGCTTTCACTTAATACCTTTTACATTCTGTCCCATAAGGAATTCAATGCCACAGACATGATCTTTCGCTACATCGAGCATTTGACTACCATTCGAGATCCAGGTCATAGAAGAAAACACAATCTTGCTCTAGGACACCTCATTGCCTATGTTCTAGATGTTGCGACCCATGACCCCGAGTTTGAGATTTTGATGATGACAAAAAATGTCGTCTGATTTACTATTCATTGAATATTATTTATTATTGGTTATTGTCCGTGAGTACTAACATTTCAGGAAGATCACAAGCTACTCAGGACGACAGGAAGGCTCAAGAATGGTTAGATTAGGAGTATGA
This sequence comes from Dendrobium catenatum, assembly GCF_001605985.2. NCBI lineage: Eukaryota > Viridiplantae > Streptophyta > Magnoliopsida > Asparagales > Orchidaceae > Dendrobium > Dendrobium catenatum. The sequence continues at coordinate 464,504 of NW_021320132.1, read as the reverse complement.
GTTTAACAATGTATTTTGTTATTTATTTTATTTTTAATTTTCTTGAGTCTAGCCACAAACTGCATGTAAGTCTGAGCAACCATGCACACACACAAGGGGAGAGGGTCTTAAAAGTAAAAATGAAGTTTTTTCCTCTTTGGTGATCGTACTGTATGAATTTATTTCATATTGTACGACCTGAGTTGGTAAAACAATTTTTTGTGAATAGGTCGTACAGTACGATTTATATCGTACTATACGATGTGTTCCAAATCCAAAACCCTAGCCGTCAAGTTAACTTTATTGAATTTTCTCAGCTGTTCGTACTGTATGAAAATCTTCATACTATACGATATATTTTAAATACTTACTTAAATTAACCCGTGATTAGTGGAATAATTCAAGCCTTAATTTCAAATTGAATATCATACTGTACGAACCAGTTCGTATAATACGATGAACAGGGATGAATTCTGATAGTCCCGAAGATCGTCCTGGACGATCCTTTGTTTTTTGCCTCATCGTACAGTACGATGTATATCGTACTCGACGATGAACAGAGGCAACATTTGATCATCCAAAAATTCTTCCTGGATGATTCCTTGATTTTGACCATTCATACTAGACGATGTATATCGTACAAGATGATGAACAGAGATGATATTTAATCATCCAGGCTATCATCCTGTACGATCAGTTATGTTAATTATTGAACCATACGATTTATTATCATACTATACGAGTTATTTTTGAACTGTTCGTACGCATTCGTACCAGAATGAAGCCTATTTATATATATCGTACTGTACGATGAAGAATCATATTGTACGTTTGTAACGACTACTTTACAAATTCAGGGATTTTGGAGCCCGTTTTAATGTGTCAAACTTGTCATATTTTGAGGGATGAGACAGAAGAGAAGAACGTGATTAGAGAGAAAATCCTTGGGAGAGCTCTTGAGAAGTTTTGTGTGGTTGAGAGAGGAAGGAGAAGGTGAGCTTGGTGAGGGAGAAGAGGTGTGAGGGAGATTACACGGTTGCTCCGATCTTGTTGCATCTTGCTCCTCCTGTGGCCCGGGAATAACTTGTGGGAGGCTCTCTAAGGGGGAGACTCTTCTACATCCATGACCTCGATGGTACTCTACCTTCTCCGGGAGGGAGAAAAAAGAGAAGGTTCTCTGCCGTCACCAGGAGGGTGAAAATAGTGCTTGGCACTCCGCCATACCAGGTTGGTAAAAGGGAGTATTGTAAGGGCTTCTCTGCCTTACCTAGTGGGGCAAAAGGAGAGCTATAGTTTATATGGAAATTCCTGGAGCAGAGGACTCTGGGGAGTGGACTTAGGTCTTGGTTAGACCGAACCACTATAAAATTCTGGCGTATGTTTTCCTTATCGTAATTTACTTTTTCTTGCACTTGATTCTCATATTATTTGCTTGGTAATATTTGTGAAAGAAAAGTATCGTATTGTTGCACATTGAGTTCAATCACTTGACTTTGTAGTAGTTTAAATTTTCGTGTTAAAAATTTAAAAAAACATCAAAAATATTAAAACTCCTGCTTAGGTTTTAATTGTTGCTAGAAAGTTTTCACAATTCACCCCCTCTTGTCCATTTAGTTATTTCAATTGGTATCTTAGCCTTCTTTCAAAAATAGTATTTTAAAAAACCTTGAAAAATGATCATGTCGCATTTTGGTAATCGTAACACCGCGGGGGGTTATTCAATAACCCGTCCACCTATTTTTGATAGCATTCCATTTGATTTCTGGAAAATTAGAATGTCTATCTTTTTTCAATCTATTGATTACCGCATGTGGATGTTAGTCAATGATGGATATATTGCACCATTTAAAACTGTGAATGGAGTCAAAACTCTAGTACCTTTCAATGAAAGGAGCAATGAGGATAGGGAATTAGCCCAATTGAATGCTAAGTGTTTAAACTGCTTTTTCTTTGCATTAAAGTCTGAGGATTACATGAGAGTTTCTATCTGTGCTACTGATAAGGAGATTTGGGATAGACTGTGCATAAGATACGAAGGAACAAGTGAAGTAAAACAGTCTAGGCTTAATATTCTATTGCATGATTATGAACTCTTCCGTATGAAACATAGCGAAACAGTATCTTACATGTACACAAGGTTCACCCAAATCGTGACATCCTTGCATGCATTAGGTAGAGAGATTTCAAATTATGAGAAAGTTAATAAGATTCTGAGATGCTTACCTAGTTCTTATGATGTTAAGATAACTACTATCACTGAATCTAAAGATCTTAACATTTATTCTATTGATAATCTCCTTGGGTCACTCATTGCATACGAGGAAGGAGTGAGTCAAAGACAAAGTGATGCAGGTGAAAAGAAGAAGGAGCGAATGGTGGAACTAAAAGCAAACAACTCAGAAAGTGACAGCTCTGCAAGGGAGGAAGAAGATGATATAGCATTGATGACCCGATAGTTCAAGAACTTCTTAAAGAGAAAACAAAAGCGTCATCAGAACGACTTGAATAAAGGTAAAAGCTCGAAGTCTAATAAAGTTTCATTTGATATAATCTATTTTGAGTGCAGGAAGCCAGGTCACCTTCGAGCTGATTGCCCCAACTTGAAGAGCCAACCAACTAAGGATAAAGGCGAGGAAAAAGCCAAGTATAAGAAAGGAAAGATGAAGACACAAAAAGCTTTTTGGGCCGACTCTGCCTCAGAATCGTCAGAAGAAGAAGCAGAGGAGGAGGTAACAAATTTGTGTCTTATGGCTAATGATAACTTTGATCAATCGGATCAAGATGGGTATGTCAACTTTCATATGAAGAATTATTGCTTATTTATGAGAATATCCATGACTCATATAGGAAGTTGAAAAAGATGCATGCCAAGCTTAATATTGAATTTAGTTCTTTACAAACCGAGCATGCTAACTTGTTTAAGGAAAATTCTAATTTAGATAGAGATCATATGCTACTTTTTGATGAGTATGATGCATTAATAAGAAAAATATTGAACTAATTGAAACGCATGAAACCTTGAAAACCACTCATGTTGAACTAGAAGAGGCTTTTCATAGATTAGACAAACTTGTATTAGAAGTAGATCACAGTGAGCATTTGTTAAAAATAGAAGTTCATGGATTGACATATCAAAACAACACTTTCAAGAAAGAATCAAAGAATTAGAAAAAGAAGTTGCATCACTCACATTAGCCCAACCTAGTCAACCCCCAACACAACATGCATCACACAACTTTAGGAAGAAGCATCACCACCCAAATAGGTTAGTGAATCCATTTCCTAGTGTTAGGTGCTTCTCTTGTGGCATGCTAGGTCACATAGCCCGCATATGCACAATTCACCGTAGGACACACTTAGTATGGAGACCTAAACTGCATCCATCACAGCATAGCATGTATACATCTCATTCATGTAAGCATAAGGAGGAACCCAAACTCACTTGGGTTCCCAAATCTACTCCTTGAATGAAATTGTAGGGATACTCTCACAAAAGATCTACTGAGAGCATGTGGTACCTGGTTAGTGGCTGCTCGTAACACATGACTGGAGATATGAAGAAGTTCATCTTACTGGAGACTAGAACTTGAGGCAAAGTAACATTGGGAGACAACACTACCAGGAAAGTGATAGGCTTAGGTACTGTTGGTAATGCTAAGAATTTTTTAATTAAAAATGTTTTATTATTTGATGGTTTGAAGCATAACTTACTTAGCATTAGTCAACTATGTGACAAAGGTTTTGATATTAAATTTCAATCTGATAAATGCCTGATTAGTTTAAATGCTAAACTAGTTTTAGAAGGAAAACGAATGAACAATGTTTACATGTTAGACCTTGATTGCATTGATGGTTCAAATTCATTTTGTTTGAAAATGATAGTTGATGACTCATGGCTATGGCATAGGAGACTATGCCATGCTAGTATGAAAACACTTAGAAACATCACTCAGAAAAACCTAGTTAGAGGCGTACCTAAGTTAGAATTTACTAAGGATCACTTATGTGATGCTTGCCAACTAGGAAAATAAGTCAAATCATCCTTTCATTCAATTAGAGATGTGATCACCTTTAGGCCATTAGAAATCCTACACATGGACCTATTTGGACCCGTTAGTACAACCAACCTAGGTGGAAAAAATTATGGATTTGTGATTGTAGATGACTTCACTAGGTTTACTTGGGTAAGATTCATAGCATATAAGAATGAGTCTTTTGAGGAATTTAAGGTATTCTCCATATGGATTCAATGAAAATTAGGTTGTGATATCTCAAAAATCTATAGTGATCAGGTGGAGAGTTTCAAAATGCTAGATTTGAATCATTCTGTCAAGAGATAGGATTAGAACAAAATTTCTCAGCCCCTAGAACACCTCAACAAAATGGTATAGTATAAAGGAAGAATAGAATCTTGGTAGAAGCCGCTAGAGCAATGTTAGTAGAGTACACCCTTTCTAAATACTTTTGGACAGAAGCTGTCAACACAGCGTGTTATGTTCTAAATAGGGTAAACATCAGATCTAAGCTGAATAAAACTCCTTATGAACTCCTTATGGGTAGGACACCAAATCTTTTACACTTACATGTCTTTGAGTGCAAGTGCTTCATCTTGAATAATGGAAAAAATCCCTTAGGAAAATTCGATCCCAAGTGTGAAGAGGGTGTCTTCTTAGGTTATTCATCTGTAGGTAAAGCCTATAGAATCTTTAATAAGAGAACCATAGTAGTAGAAGAGTCCACACATGTAGTATTTGATGAATCAGATAAGCCCTCTGAATCTAAAATTGAAGATGATGAAATAGAGGCAATTTAAGGAGTATAGACTATGACCTTAGGAGAAAGGGTAGAACCTCAGGAAGATTTGCCTAGAGAATGGAGATATTCTTCTAGTCATCCTATAGAGCTAAATTTAGGAGACCCGTTAGAAGGTGTAAGAACCACGCATGGACTTAGGAAAGAGATTAGTCATTCAGCATTCATCTCTATGATAGAACCTACAAGTATAGATCAAGCCTTAGGAGATGAATTCTGGATTCTAGCAATGTAAGAAGAGCTGAACCAATTCACCAGGAATGATGTTTGGGAGTTAGTCAAGAGACCTAAAGAACAAAGTGTTGTTGGAACAAAATGGGTCTTCAAAAATAAGGTGAATGATTCAGGAACAATAATATGAAATAAAGCCAGATTAGTAGCTAAGGGGTACAATCAAATTGAGGGAATAGACTTTGAAGAAACTTTTGCACCTATTGCTAGACTAGAAGCCATAAGAGTGCTCTTAGCTTTTGCTTGCTTCAAGAACTTCAAACTATATCAAATGGATGTAAAGAGTACGTTTCTAAATGGGATAATTAAGGAAGATGTCTATGTTGAGCAACCCCCCGGATTTGAAAGTTCACAATTTCCAAATCACATATTCAAATTAAAAAAGGAACTTTATGGATTAAAGCAAGCACCTAGAGCATTGTATGATAAACTTAGTTCATTCCTATTGAATAAAGGATTTGAAAAGGGTAGTGTAGATACTACACTCTTTCTATAAAAAATTAAAGAAGAGATTCTTATTATTCAAATTTATGTGGATGACATCTTGTTTGGATCTTCGGATAAAAACTTATGTGATGAATTCTAAAATATAATGAGTAATGAGTTTAAAATGAGCATGATGGGGGAACTTAATTACTTTCTTGGCTTTAGTGTAAAACAAATGGATAACGGAACATTTCTTAGCCAAACAAAGTACATTAAGGATATTTTGAAAAAATACGAAATTGATAGTGCTAAACCCATGAACACTCCAATGAGCTCAACAATTCAATTAGACAAAGATCCTAGTGGAAAATTAGTAGATTAGAAAAAGTATAGAGGAATGATTGGATCCCTTCTTTACCTAATTGCCAGTAGATCGGACATAATGTTCAGTGTGTGCCTCTGTGCCCGTTTTCAAGCCGATCCTAAAGAGTCTCACTTAACTGCTGTCAAGATAATTCTTAGATATCTACTAGGCACCATGAACTTAGGAATTTGGTATCCTAGGCACAACACTTCATTTGAAATCTTAGGGTACTCGGATTTTGATTTTGCAGGATGTAGGATAGATAGAGAAAGCACCTCTGGTACCTGTCAATTCATAGGACAATCATTAGTGTCTTGGTCCAGCGGGAAGCAAAACTCAGTAGCCCTTTCTACAGCCGAGGCAGAATATATTATAGTAGGAAGATGTGTTGCACAAGTACTATTATTAAAACAATAAATTCTTGATCTTGGCCTACCTGTAGGAACCATCTCAATCATGTGTGACAATATAAGTGCAATTTGCATCTCTAAGAACCCGATTCAGCACTCTCGAACGAAACACATTGACATTAGACACAATTTTATAAGAGATCACGTTGCTAAGAGAAATATAGAATTGCATCACATCACTATAGGGGATCAATTGGCTGACATATTCATAAAACCTCTAGTATTTGACACCTTCAGCACCTTGAGAACTAGACTAGGTGTCATTGACATTAATGCATTAAAAAAAGTACAAAAAATAATTACTCCTGATCATCACACTCACTCACCGCACAAAACCACCAAATTTGAAATTGAATCATCGTACTATACGATCCTTTATTGTACTGTACGATACACCTAAATCTGCATAGAAAATAACCATAGGCAAATTTCGCCTCTGTTGATGGTACTGTACAATCACTCATACTGTACGATACATCAAAACGACATTCAATCAGTCTAGTATGACATTTATTGCTCATCGTACGGTACGATATCTCTTCTTTGTACTGTACGTTCCATGTCAGCGAACGAATTGGGATGAATTAACTGTAGTTGGTACGATATTATTTATTTTTGTACTGTACGATACCTACTATTCGTACTGTACAATCCACCTCAGCCAAACGGATGAGCACGAGTTAAAGTTGTCTGGTGCAATATTATTATTTATCATACTGTACGATACATGGGTTTGTACAGTATGAAACTTTTTGTCAAAAGTCATACAGGCAACAGTCAGGATGATCGAAATCCCTCTAATCGTACTATACGATCACTTTCGTACGGTACGATTTGACTATCTTTTCCCGAAATGACCCGTCAGGATAATTATTGCGTATCGTACTATACGATTCTTTATTGTACTGTACGATGTGAGAAATTCTCTATAAATCACATTGCTAGGTAGCTCTTCTCACTCACTCCTTCACTTAGTCTTCTTGCCCTCTTGACAATATCTGGTTCAAGCAAGCGAGGTCAGTTGGTTGCTGGAAGCTCATCCTCTTCGAGTTGTCTATGTGGTCATTTTCTAAACATTAAAAATGAAGAAGCTTACCACAGGTATAAGTCTTTCAAAATTACACCTTCCAAAATGCTTAATCAGGCTGCCTTGAACTTCGAGGTATTGAGCCTCTTCGCTTCTACCACCTTCCAATTCCTCCTCACCCTGGCCTTCCCTACAACTTTGAACTTCTTTTAGAATTTCTTGCAAATCTCACCTACACTGTTGAAAATACAACTTTTCACTCTTTTGTTTGTATTCAAAACATCAAGATCACTAGAGCCGACATCACCCAATATATTGGGCTCCTACTGAAGGTCCTAGGTTTCTCTCCTTTCTCACAAACGAATTCAATTGGAGTGATGTTAATAGAGTCCTTAGGAATGCTTCATTCCATTAACACCAACTTCTCGTTCAATCACTAACTCAAAATGTGCGAATAATTCAACATGTCCTTCGAACCTCCATAATACCCAAAGGTGGCGACCGTATCAACATGACCCCGACCTTATCTGTCGCTACCTATCTTATCATGACCAACACAAAATTTGATGAGGCCAATTTAATTATTGACTACATTCATCATATGACTTTCGTTTGCCTCCCTACTACTCGACGGAAACAAAATCTAGCTCTTGGTCACCTTATAGGATATATCCTACAAAATAATATCAATTGACCTATCCTGGTGAACCCGACAATCTTCCTATCTTTTATACGGATGCCTCTTTCCGTATTCTTTTCCATCGGGGACACGAGCCTGAAGAACCCGTCTTTGATGAAGAAGAAGGAGAAGATACCCCAGCAGCAGCTCAAGCATGTCCACGATGACATGCAGCACCCCGAGCACCTGCACCAGCACACCCTCACGATGATTTGGTCGAACGCTACTCACATTCAAGAGCAACATTAGCAACATGAGACTGACATGCAATGGTTTGGGGAATGCTTCACCGCTATTGATCACCAATTTGACGCTCTCCTTCAGTATTTCCAACCAAACCCACATCCACCACCAACTGATCAGGTTCCTCCATTTTAAATTATCTTTGTATTGTAGTTTTTTTTCTTTCTTAGTGTTTCCTCCTCTTTTTGGTGATGTCAAAAGGGGGAGAAGGTTATTATAGTTTGTTCTATGGTTAAATGCATTTCTTTTTATCTTGTCCTGCATTTTCCTTTTTATTGCATTTCCTTTAAAAAAACAAAAAAAAAAACAAAAAAATGCATTTCAAACTTGCTTTCAACAACATTATTTGACATAATAAAAAAGGGGGAGATTGTTGCGACCCATGATCCCGAGTTTGAGATTTTGATGATGACAAATAATGTCGTATGATTTACTATTCATTGAATATCATTTATTATTGGTTATTGTCCGTGAGTACTAACATTTCAGGAAGATCATAAGCTACTCAGAACCATAGGAAGACTCAATAATGGTTAGATTTGGAGAATGAGTCTGACAATTTATTTTGTTATTTATTTTATTTTTTATTTTCTTGAGTCTGACCACAAACTGCATGTAAGTCTGAGCAACCATGCACACACAAAGAGGGAGAGGGTCTTAAAAGTAAAAATGAAGTTTTTCCTTCTCTGGTGATCGTACTGTACGAATTTATTTCATACTGTACGACCTAAGTTGATAAAATGATTTTCTGTGAATAGGTCATACCGTATGATTTATATCGTACTGTACGATGTGTTCCAAATCCAAAACCCTAGCCATCAAGTTAACTTAAGTGAGTTTTCTCAGCTGTTCGTACTGTACGAAAATCTTCATACTATACGATGTATTTTAAATACTTACTTAAATTAACTCGTGATTAGTGGTAAAATTCAAGGCTTAATTTCAAATTAAATATCGTACTGTATGAACCAGTTCATACAATACGATGAACAGAGACGAATTCTGATCGTCCCAGGATCGTCCTGGACGATCTTTTTTTTTTCCTCATCATATAGTATGATGTATATCATACTCGTCGATGAACAGAGATGACACTTGATCGTCCCGGAATTCATCCTGGATGATGCCTTGATTTTGACCATTTGTACTGTATGATGTATATCGTATAAGACGATGAACAGAGATGACATTTGATCGTCCCGGCTATCATCCTGTATGATCAGTTATGTTGAGGATCGTATCGTACAATTTATTATCGTACTGTACGGGTTATTTTGAACTGTTCATACACGTTCATACCAGGACGAAGCCTGTTTATACATATCGAACTATACGATGAAGAATCGTACTGTAGAATTATAACGGCTACTTTGCAAATTTAGGGATTTTGGAGCCCATTTTAATGTGTCAAACTTGTCATATTTTTAGGGATGAGACAGAAGAGGAGACCGTGATTAGAGAGAAAATCCTTGGGAGAGCTCTTGAGAAGTTTTGTGGGGTTGAGAGGGGAAGGAGAAGGTGAGCTTGGTGAGGGAGAAGAGGTGTGAGGTGGATCACACTGTTGCTCTGATCTTGCTGCATCTTGCTCCTCCTATGGCCTGGGAAGAACTTATGGGAGGCTCTCTAAGGGGGAGACTCTTCAACATCCGTGACCTTGAAGGTACTCTGCCTTCTCTAGGAGGGAGAAAAATGAGAAGGTTATCTTCCATCACCAGAAGGGTGAAAACAGCACTTGGCACTCTGCCATATTGAGTTGGTAAAAGGGAGTATTGTAAGGGCTTCTCCGCCTTGCCGAGGGGGGAAAAAGGAGAGCTATAGTTTATAATGAAATTCCAGGCGCGGAGTACTCCGGAAGTGGACGTAGGTCACAGTTTGACCGAACGAATATATAATTCTGGTGTATTTTTTCCTTATCGCGATTTACTTTTTCTTGCACTTGATTCTCATATTATTTGCTTGGTAATATTTATGGAAGAAAAGTATTGTATTGTTGCACGTTGAGATCAATCACTTGACTTCGTAGTAGTTTAAATTTTCGTGTTAAAAATTTAAAAACATCAAATATATTAGAACTCCTGATTATGTTTAATTATTGCTAGAAAGTTTTCACAATTCACCCCCCTCTTGTCCATCTAGTTATTTCACTAGAATCTAAACCCTAGCTTCAATATCCTGCTCCTCCCAACCATCCGCCACCTTTCTACTCAAACAATTCCTCAATGCCCTTTACAATACTCATCTCCACCCAGAGTATGGGGAAGCTCAGGGGGTAGAGGAGGAGGAGGCTCCCGCTTCTTCTCCCTTTCCTGAACCTGTTCCTCTCCGCCAGCACTCTCAGCTGAATCAGTTTGTGGAGAGATTTGATCAATTGGAGACCCGCTTCGACACGTTCATAGCACACCAGTAGTAGCAGCACACTGAGGATGTGGCCCGGTTCAATGCCTATGTTGCACACTAATAGCAATAGCACGACCAGGACATGGCCTGGTTTGGGGCACAGTTTGCCACATTTTTCACCTTTCTTCCAGCAGCCACCACCACCACCACCTCTGTCTGATGATCAGGGGCCCTCATTTTTCTGATTTTCTTTATGTTTTTTTTTTCTAGTTTTAGTTTTAATTTTCTGTAGTTTTGCTTTTCTTATGTTGTGTTTTAGTTTTTGTTATTCTTTTTATTTGTATTTTGTTTCCCTTCTTTTTGTGATGTCAAAAGAGGGAGTAGTTTGATGTATCATGTACTTTGAATTCTGAAATTTAGTGAATTTTTTTATATTAAATAGCCATAACTGCTTGAAATTTTCTGGGTATATTTTCCATCATAAAAAAGGGGGAGATTGTTGCAAATCTGACTTTATGGATTAGACTTTTGATGATAGCAAACATTCATGATTCCCTACGACTGCTTTGCCTATTAACGTTTCATGACCACAAGATCAAATGCAGCTCAAGCCAGCTCAAGATCGGGTAGATTTAGGTTGAGTCAAGTCTATATTTTTTCCTTTTTTGAGTCAATTATAAAAGTGGTTCATGATGCTAAGTAACCTTGTACACACACACTTGAAGGGTTTTCTGAATTTTTCTGTTTTGAGTACATTGGCCTGGATGATGTTTCTATCGCACAGGATGATTCAACTAAAAATAGAAACCCTAATTAGGTCATCCTAGTTAAGCAGCCGTCATTAAGCAAATTGTCCTGGACGATTCGTGTATCGGCCAAGACGATAGGCTCAAATCAGAAAGAATCAGCCACCATGATCAAGTTAGGTATTCTTTATTTTAAATTATCATCCCGGATGATCTCCATATCGGCCTGGATGATACAGCACAATTATGCGTAAATTAATCTAGTAATTATGGAAAGCAATTAAGGCTGATTTATACGATCACATCGGCTGGGCCAATCGCAGAATCGGTCGGGATGATGTCCTGGACGATTGACATTAGTGAGACGCTATTCAGGGTGATGCTTAGGACGATTATACTCGAATTTGAACTAATCAGCCAGGACGATATTGTATCGGCCTGGACAATGTAATCAATTTTCTTCTGATCGTTCTGAATCATCCCAGCTGATTGAGCTTATTTTGTACTGATCGGTTAGGATGATATTTATATTGTCCTGGATGATAAAGTCGATTCTTGAAATTCTATTTAAAGGACCCAAATTTTCTCATGCAAGAGACCTTAAGTGCTGCTGTCTTGATCTGAGAGAGCCTTGGGAGAGGGAGAGAGAGTGAAAGAGAGAGAGGAACTTGTGAGAGGGAGTTTGTGAGAGGGTTCACAAAGGTTTCTCCAAGCAAGGTTCCAATTCGTCATCTCCATTCTTCGTCTTTCGTCATTGGGAGGTTCTTGGGAGGTCTACTTCAGCAAAGGTCTATGCCCGCTTCAGGAGGTAGCTAAAGGAGTCGATTCTCTGCATCACCAGGGTTGGTGAAAAGGAGTCTGTTGTAAAGGCTTCTCCGCCTAGCTGTGGGAGCTACAGGAGAGACACTTAGTTAGTGCAATACTTATAGGGTGGTTCTGAGGAGTGGACGTAGGTCAAGGATTGACCGAACCACTATAAATCTGGTGTGATCTTTCCTTGTTTTGCTTTCGCATTTATTTATTTTTGCACTTTGATTTCTGTGGTGATTTGGTTTTAAGTTTTGTTGTACTTTACATAAAGAAAATTTTTAAAATACCAATTCGCTCCCCACTCTTGGTTAGCCTCGGGCTACTTCTTAAGGGTTTAACATCCCTAATGAATTTTTAAGTAGCACTATAATGGCTTCCAATCTAGCTATAGGTGCAAAAGTCTCCTCAAAATTAATCCCTTCTATTTGGTTGTACCCACTAGCCACTAATCTTGGCTTATTCCTAGCCACCACACTAGAATCATTAATTTTATTCTTAAAGACCCATTTGGTTCCAACTACACTATGTCCCTTTGGTCTTTCTAGAAGCTCCCAAACATCATTCCTAATAAATTGGTTTAATTCCTCTTGCATGGCTAAGATACAAAACTCAACAAAAAGGGCTTGATTGATGTTGGTGGGTTTAGTCATTTATAAAAAGGCAGAGTGATTCACTTCCTTCCTAAGTCCATGCCTTGTCCTAACACCTTGATGCAGGTGAGAAAAAGAAGGAGAAACTGTAGTACTAAAGGCCAACAACATGGGCATTGACCCTTCTGGGTCTGAAAGTGATGATGTTGTCTTAATCACGAGGCAATTCAAAAGCTTTTTAAGGAAGAATCATAAGAACCATCAAAAGTGGAATAAAGGTAAGGGTAAAAAAAAAAATTTAAGAATTTTAATGATATGATCTGCTTTGAATGCAGGAAGCTGGGATACTTTAAAGCTGATTGTCCTACACTTAAAGCTCACTCTAGCAAGGAGAAGGATGACGAGAAACCAAAGTTCAAAAAGGACAAGAAGAGTTTCCAAAAGGCATTATGGGAAGATTAAGCATCGGACTCCTCTGAGACTGAGGCTAAAGAAGAGACTACAAAAATTTCAAAAGTAATGAGTGATCCAAGTAAGTTATCAATTAAATATGTATTAAAATATTTAGATTTAGAAATTGCAATAATTTTAGAATCAAAGGAAGAAGGCAAACATCTCAAAATTTTATTAACCTTTTCATAATTTGTGAGTTCCTTTCCTAAAGCATGCAGCGAGGTGACAATTTGAGTAAATTTACATTCCCCCATGGATGTTTCCTCCTTCGCTCCGCTTTCCTCCCTTCCATCTTCTACCCCTCCTATAGCAGTTTTTTCCCCACTTGATTGGAAAGATCTTCTCGCTACCACCCCGTATGTTTCTACGGAATTCTCACACTCCCTTTACTTTTTCCAGACACAAAATTTCATAGCCTAGTTCACCAGTGAGAAATTTATTGCTGGAGCTCCCGAACGGTCGCTCTCCCTTGTGGGTTACTTAATCGGCAAACAACCATTTATGAATCTCTGCTTTCCACTATAAAAAAATGTGGAATCTTAAAGGCTCTTTTTCTTTGCTGATGATGGATGATGGCTTCTCCCTCTTAAAATTTTCTACTTTTGAGGACTACGAGCTTGCATGGACTGGTGGCACTTGGTTCTTCTTCAGCAAACCCTTCATTCTTCAGAAGTGGATGCCAGATTTTGTGCCCAAGTGTGAGGAATTCCTGTCGATCCCCCTCTGGATCAAGATTATGAACCTACCTCTTTCTCTATGGACCTACAAGGTATTTCTAAACTAGCTAGCTGTGTTGGTATTCCTTTAGCTGTTGACGCTCTCACAGCCGCTAAAACATAATTGACTTTCATGAGAGTGTGTGTCCAAATTATTATCTCCTCTACTCTCCCTAATGAGATTTTTTACTCTGTTGATGGCAAAACCTTCCCTCTCCGTGTCCAATACAACTGGAAATCTAAGCTATGCACCCAATGTGGCTCAATTATGCACCCACCAATGTTATGCTCCAAGGACCCAATCCTACACCCACCACATATCAGCAAACTAAGAGCAAGAAGCTCAGTCACAAGCCCCGATTAATTCCTCCTCCCCGTTTGAATATCCCAAAACCGACTCCTCCTCCTAAACCAGACACCCCCTCTACCTTGCTATTGCAGAATCCACCAGCAGGATCACTAATCCACAACTTAAACTCACCCTCTAAAGTTCCCATAGATACCACTGCCCTCCTTCCTCTCACCCATAGCCCACTCCCTTCTATCAAAGTGAATAACAAATTTCATGCTCTCACCGAGAATGAATATTCGGACAAGACTTTGGACCTAAACATAGAAGCCAACACCTCCACAAGCATCCCTTACCCAAACCTTAACTATCTCCATATACTTCCCCCCGTAACCACTAACCCTCCATCCCCAACTTCCTCCAATCAAAACCACAACAGTCCTCCACATACCTCACCCTGCAATCAACAACCCTCCAATTCCTCGGAACAATCCACATCCACCTCTAGCAACCAAAAAAACTAATAATCTCAATAAAATACTACCAAGCAAACCAGAGGAAAAAATGCCAAAAAATCCTCTACACCCAAATGTCAATGGTCTATACAAACTTTTCTTCCTGGAATATTCGTGGGTTTAACAGCCTTGATAAAGTCTTATGTAATGTCAAAGACTTTAGACCCATTTCTCATTGTAATGTCATCTACAAAGTCATATCCAAAATCATTGCTAATAGAATGAAAGTTGTTCTTCTTTTCATTATTCACCCTAGTCAAGGTGGTTTTATTCAAAATAGGATCATTGCTAATAATATTTTGCTTGCGGCTAAGCTACTGGGGAACTTTAACCACAAAGTCAAAGACAAGTATTTTTGTGGCAAGTTTGACATCACTAAGGCATTTGATATTGTTTCTAGAGAGTTCTTATACAAGAGACTAGCTGATAAGGGCTTTCCTGATATGTTTATATATTGGGTTAAAGTATGTACTTCTGATATCCATTTCTCACTCTTCATCAATGGAGCTCTTGAGGGGTTTTTTAACTCCTCTTCGACAAGGTTGTCCTTTATCCCCCTACCTATTTAGTATAGTTATGGATGGGCTCTCCTCTTGCATTGACAATGCCACTTGACTCTCTACCTTCAGTGCTTTTAGTATTGGCAGCTGTGCTATTTCTCACCTTATGTTTGCAGATGACCTTTTAATTTTTAGTAAAGAAACTGTTTCCAATGGCCACGCCCTTAATAGTATCCTTGATAGTTTTGGTAATGTCTCGGGTCTCGATGTCAACCAGAAGAGCATGATTTTATTTTCAAAAAACACACCCCTTATGGAAGAGATTTATGATATGCTTCAGGTTAACCAAGCTATCTCTCCCATAAAATATCTAGGATTGCCTAAATTTATCAAAAAGCTGAGAATTCAGATTTTCATCCTCTAAAACATTGCCTCCTCTCTGGACGGTTGGAAAGTGAAAGTTCTCTCATTTGCCGGAAGGATTCAATACCTAAAATTTAAAACCAGCAATATGATAGCATACTAGATTCGAGGCTCTATTATTCTAAAAGGTTGTTGCAAAATCATCAATAGAATGTGCTCTTATTTTCTTTACTTTGGAAACATTAATCTTAAAAAATTGCACATCATCTCTTTGAAAGACACTTGTCTGCCCAAATTTATAGGGGGGCTGGGCATTCCAACTGTTGACACTCTATTTCATATTTTTTCTTGCTCTATTTTTTGGTGGTTTTTACATTTGAGTAACTCTAGTAACTTACATTTTGACTAGTGGTGCTACACTTATCTATCTCTTTGTAAACCTTTGTCTGTTAAAGCTTCTCAATATTGGAAGCACTTATGTAACAAGGATGCTACAATCAAGCATTATATTTCTCTTTCCATTTACTCTGGTAGCAAGCTCTCCCTTCTGTGGGACCCATGGTGCAACGGTTCTTACATTGCTGATCTTCTGGATAAGGCTCAGGATTTAAGTTTCTACTATTCTTTTTTCTAATTGGGATGTTGGCAAAATGATTAATGGTAACAATTGGAGTTTTACTCTGTGTTTTGAGGCCAATATTGTAACTAAGATAAATAAACTCCATATCCACATCCATAATGAACCTCACCTTTGGCTGGACACTACTTATCCCAGTTTTAATAATTTTACTACCCAATTTTGCAATAGCTTGGCCCCTATTTTATGGTATAAGTTGGTCTGGCACAAGAAATCCTCTCTCCATTTTTCTTCTTTTACCAGGCTAGCTTTTAAAAATGGTCTGAAAATAATAGATGTGTTACATTCTCGTGGTATTGGCACCACCAGTGATTGTGGTTTCTATCATACGGAGCTTGAATGTGTTGCCCATTTGTACTTCGAATGCAATTTTACTTTTGGCATTATTAAGTCTTTCCTACCTTGGTTGGCCGAGAACCTCATGAGGCCCAATTTATTCCTGGCCCTACATAGTGTTTTAGAGTAGGGTTTTTCTGCTCATAAGGTAAACTACTTCCTGTTGGCTGCCTGTGCAAACATTTACTTTATATGGCGAGCTAGAAATGATAGAATTTTTGGAGGTATTGTAGACTGTCAAGCTACTATGACTACAAAAATTAAAAATGCCATTGATCGTAAAACTGCTATTTGGAAGAGATTTTGATTCTCCTACTGCTCTACAGACTCCCCTTTCTTCATTCTCTCGGGTACCTGATTAGTTTTTGATAGGAAGATGATGAATGCTGTTCCTTACAGATGCCCCTTGGACGGTCTTCGTGGCAACCAGGGGCCTGCTCTTGCGGTCCCTTTCGTCCTGGCTTTCAATGAATTTTCCAATAAATCCTTACTCCTATATAGCTTTTTGCACTGTCTTTGTTACCCATCATTTACTTTTGTTCAATTTTGAGTCTCGGTTTCTCTATTTTGTTTTGAGAACTTGGACTTTAGTTTTTCTATTCTGAGTCATGGTTCACTTATTTTTTTTTTGAGAACCACGACTATGGTTTTTACTTCATTTTACTCTTTTAATTTCCTTTTTTCAATATACGGGCTCTGCCCCAAAAATTCCCCAAAAAAAAGTATACATGTCAAAAATTGACTCATTAAGTTTCATAAGAAAAAGTTCATAGTCATGCAATCAAATATTCATCCTTGATTGTTTGACTTCTTTAGTACAAGTTGAAACACGCATGTAATCTTTATATTTTAAAGCACAAAAAAAAATTAGTTCAGACATTTTGCATTAAGTTGTGCTAAATCGCTATCATCATGAGTCCATTTAGTGAAAGGAAGTGGAATAGTAATGCCATTAAGTTTACCAGTCAAAGATGTATAACCATATTTAACAAGCATCCATATACGATAGTCAATCGATTATAAAAATATAGACATGCGAGTTTTCCAAAAATCAAAAGGAATATTATCAAACAAAGGTGGTTAGGTAATAAAATACCCTTTCGCAATATTATGATTATCGAAGTTAGCCATAGATTGAAATTCAAAAGTTTTCAAAAACTCAATTTTATGAATCCTACTCTGATATAACATGAAAGTTCATTAGGGATGTTAAGCCCTTATGAACTAGCCCAAGCTAACCAAGAGAGGGGTGAATTGGTATTTTAAAAATCTTTCAATCAAAAATACAAACTTAAACCAAACCAAAATTCACCACAAAGAAATTTAAAGTACGATAATTAAATGCGAAAAAAATAGTAGTAAATAATACAAAAATTTATAGTGATTCGATTAACTCGACCTATGTCCACTCCCCGAAGGTACGCTCCAAGTATTTCACTAAACTCAGTAACTCTCCTTTTTCTCCCACAGCAAGGCAAATAAGCTATTATAAAACCTCCTTTCCACCGACACTGGTGAGGTAGAGAACCCAACTCCTTTTGCTTCCTCCTGAAGCAGGTAGAGAACCTTGATATAATAATGAAATGGACCTCTCTCGAACCTCCAAGAATAAGGGACAACGATCAGAGAAGATGACTTGGATCCTTGCTTAAAGCAACCTTTGTGAAACACTTCACAAACTCTCCCTCACATGATCCTTTCTCTCTTTCTCTCCCTTTCTCTCTCTCTCCTCTAGTCTCTCTCAGGTCAAGACAACAGCAAAAAATACTCTCTTGCGTAGAACAAGAGGTCTTATATAGAAGAGCTTCGGAATAGCTCTTAATTGCAACAAACTAATTTTATTGTCCAGGATGATATAAAGCAAAAATTTTGCTCAATCAGCCCAGACGGTTTGGGATGATCAGAAGATTTTTATTCATATCATCTAGGATAATAATATATCATTCTGTATGATTAGTATAAATCAAAGAATATCATCCATAACAACAACTTGAATGGGTGTCTGGATGATGTAAAAATAACTTGATCATCCCAAATGATTAGTTCAATTCAACACATATCGTCTAGAATATCGCCCTGAATAGAACCTGGCCGATGTTTTATCATCAAGGAATAACTAAAGTTTTTTAATTGATCATCCCAGCGATCTTGAGATCTTCCAAGATGATATGATCAAGCAACCAAACCTTAATTTTTTCCCTTAATTACCAGATTAATTTAGGCATATTTGAAGGACATCGCCCAGGCCGATGTCTTGGATGATGATTAAAAATTAAAGATACCTAAATAGATCTGGCAGCTAATTTTTTCTATTTTGAGCCTATCATCCCGGCAGATACAAATATCATCCAAGATGATGTACTTAATGACGACTACCTTAATTAGGATGCCCTAATTAGGGTTTCTATTTTTAATTGATCGTCAAGTCCAATTTACGGATCATCCCAGATGATGGGACCAAAAATTGTAAACTCTAAAAATAGTCAAAAAACGTTTCCCCCAAGTGTATGCGAGCAAGGTTACTTAGCATCAGGAACCACATTATTTATAATTTACTCAAGAAAAGGTAAAAGATTATAAACTTACTGAGACCTAGTCTAACAAATCTTGAGCCAGCTTGAGTTGCACTCGATCTTGTGGATCTAAAATGTTAGTAGGCAAGGAAGTCATAGAGAAGCAGAAGTATTATAAATGTTTGTTATCATCAAAATTAAAATTCCTGAAATCAGATTCACAACACTTACGGATGGCTACTTTCAAACCATTAAAGATGAATCATCATATCACTATTTAAAAGATGCCCATATCTTACCACCCTGAATCTTGCACCAAATAATTCTAAACTATCAGGTTCAGGAACTCTTTGCATCTACCACTCTTCAATTTATGTTAACCCTCACTTTCCCCTTCAATTTTTAGCTACTATATGAATTCTTTGAATACTTACATATTTCCATGGAGTGGGTTAAACCATATATCTTATCATTTAGAGGTGATTTTAATTGGATTACTATAATTCGAACCATTAGTAATATCCCTTGAATCAACAACAGCCCCTTTTCCAATCCCTAATCTGAAATGCCCGTATCATCACATATGTTCTCTACATTGCTATTCTTCCTAAGGCTAGACATAGAGTAAATACCACCCCACTTTTTTCAATCATTACCTATCTTATTATGTGAGGTAATCTATTTGATGAATCCCATGTGTTCATTAGCTACTTTCAAAATATTCTCTGTTCGACGCCCAACTACTCGATGTAGGAAAAACATCAGTTTAGGATACCTCATATTTTATATCTTAAATTAGATGTACCAACTTTTATTCCCTAATGCCCAATAAAAATTGTATACTAATATCCCATTCTATGTTCTTTTTTTTTAGACTTTAGGGAGATAAGACATAAGAAGAACCTGAGTTTGAAAGGAAGGGGGAGACCTTCCAGCTCCACCACCAGCTCTTATACTAGCACCAGCTTTTACACACCAGTCTGACCTCTACACCACTATGGTAGAGGGATTTTCTAGCCTTAATACAAGGTTAACCACACATATTCTAGAATGTAATGCAAAAGTAGAATGTCAAGCTCCAACACCGACACTAATTATAACAGTAGAAGCATGCGGATGATAAGGAATGGTTCGGTGAGAAGTTTATTACTCTACCCTATTACTTCTATCCACCACCACTACATGATTAGGGTCCATCTTACTTCTAGATTGTATGTTATGTAATACTTTTTTTTTATATTTTATTGTTTTTGTACCATTTCTTTGTCTTTTTCTTTCAGGTTGGTTATCTCTCTTTTTAGGAGATGTCAAAAGGGGAAGTTGTGTATTGGTTATGTTGGTTATACTTATTTTATTATTTTACTTCAATTTTTGTTTATCTTGTTATTATGTTGCTTTATTTTTCTTGATTTAAAAAAAAAACATTTTCACCTAATCTTAAAATAATTCACTTAGTGAGGGGAGATATTGAGGAAATATAACAAACAGGAAAATCTTATCAATAATGATTGTCATCATTAAAAAGTGGGAGATTATTATAATCTATGATCCTTAGCTTTTGATTTTGATGATAGAAAAAATTATTGACAGCTACTTTATTTGTACACGTAGTTGTATTGCAAATTTTGTTTTACTCACACAAATTTTTCAGGTACATCATACATTGTGTAATGAAGATAAAAGGCTCAAGACTGGGTGGAATAGAGAGATATTTTGTAACTATCAATAGTTATTATTATTATTTTATTTTTTATATATATTTATTAAGTCAAAGTCATGTAAGGGAGTATGTCATTTTAGCGATTGTGCATACACACATAGGATAGTGAAAATATGATTTCAATTTTTTTTAAGTTCATATTTTACATTCTAGATCATATTGTATGATCCATGATTGTATTGTACAAATAGAGTTGGCTAATTTGAATGTTAGTGTTACTTTGGGCCTTTGTTTAAATATAATCCATAATCCATCTTATGGAATACTCTACCACTTTTTAAAGAAGGAGAATTACCTTGGGAGAGAGAGAGGTGAGGTCTTGAGGGAGAAAATTCTTGTGGAAAGAAGAGAGTATGTGAGAGCAATTTTTATTCATGATTGGTTAGTGATCTTGCACCTTATTCCTCCATGATCAGTATCTTTACTTGTGGGAAACTCCAATAAGAGTCTCTTTATATGAAGGATCTGGCTTCTCCATTGCACTGAGGAATTGAAAAGGATTTGTCTTCTCCACTGCACCGAGGAGGTGAAAGGTATTCAACTTCTCCACCACATCAAGGAGGTGAAAGGGATTTGGCTACTATGTCGCCATGAGAAAGTGAAAGGAATTCAGATTCTCCACCACACTAACGAGGTGGAAATGATTTGTAAGGTCTTTTCTAACTTAATGTGGGAGCAAAAGTAGATTCACTAAGTTTTTAGTGCAAATCTCGGAGTGGATGACTCCGAAGAGTAAATATAGGTCAAGGTTGACCGAACAACTATGAATCTCTAGTGTGTTCGTTCTTGGGCTTTAAAATTTTCATACTTTAGTTCTTACATTTTGCTTATTTCTAAATCTCTATTTTGTGAGGTTCACTTTACATTTGAAGTATATTTTGAATTTTCACGAAGAGAAAACTTGAAAAAATAAAAAATCCAAGATGGCAAAAATATTTTTCTTTACAGGTTTCTTTATAAAACTCAAAACAAAATTTTTACGAAATCAATTTTTCCACATTATTTTTCCACTAAATCATAATATTCCAAAAGGGATATTTTTTTTAGGGAATTTTTAAAACACCAATTCACCCCTCTTTTGGTGTGCACTAGTAGTTCGTCGGTCTAACAACCCACATTTTAACTTTTATTGCAATCTCATAATTTTCTTTAATTTTTACATCTTAAATTCAACATTATATGTCACCATAGCATTATTACTAGCTACTTGTTCATTATGTTCATAAGAATAACTAATAATAGTATTAGAATCCACCATAAAAAGTAATAAAACACAACTAAAAAAGTATATATGCAAACTTTTATTAATTTTTAAGGGATTATAAGTCTCAATTATAAATAAAGTCCAAGCAATATAACCAGTTAGATAGTGTTAAAAAAACTTTGCAATTCAAATATCATCATAATCAATGAGGGAAGATAGATCTTGGTGGCACCAATCCTTACATATCTCTTCTTCTCTCCAAGGCCTCCAATAATATATATGTATATAGAGTGCAAATATAGTTTTGCACCGAGTAATTATTAAACAATGATGTATATTAGGGCAAGCTAGCTAGGGTTTGAGAAATTCATTCATCTCTACAAAATCGAGTCAAATTAGTCTAGGCCAAAGGAGTTGAGGACAAATATAAAACCAATGTAGGAGGAAATAACAGAGAAATGGGGTTGATTTATCAAGCAGAGAGATTGAGAATTAGCTTTGCTAAGTTTACTCATGTCTTGTTGATGTGGTTAAGTTAAAGTAGAGAACTTACTAAAGAGATGAGAACGTGGAATGACGAGGGAGTAGCAACATAGATTCTACTATGCATTTCGTAGCAGGAAATACTAATGTGCGGCACTATAGAGGGCAAAATGCAAGAATGGCAGGTGTGGTTGTGACTCTGATTTACACAAATGGCTATAATTGAATCATGGTATTTTGGAGCATTAGTGCCTTCACTAGCTCAAATTCATGTTTTATGTCAATCCAAACTTGGCCGAATAATTTAATGGGTCAGCAAGTCAAACTTAAATTTATTAGGCTGAGTTATTATCATGTCATTTACTGACACCCTATAAGCCCCTACAGACTCTACATACCTCATTATGTTATCAACTTACCTTTTATTTATTTTAATTAGAACCAAAACTTAAAAAATAAAATAAAAATGGTACAACTATAATGTAGAGTGAGTAGAGAGACCATCGGGATATTTTCGACTCAACATAGATATTTCTCTAACTTGACATTTGTACCTTAAAAAATGACTTGTAAGATAATAAACTTTGATTTTATTATGTAGCTCCCATTAAAAAAAAATCTTTATCACCTTCGCTCTTAAACATTTTCATTTTATTTTTATTAATGAATAAAAAAATTATGTAAGTGCAATAAAAATTTTCCCTTTCATGGGACGAAAGCGACCTTTTATTGTAAACTTTATAATAAGTCCTCTAGTTTTTAACAAAAATCTTCATATTATTTTTGCGTGATATGTATCATGGAAAAAAAAACGCACTAGTTTAAAGCAAGTATGTTTAGCACGTTATATATTAAGGATGAAAACGTGTCTTTAGTTTTGAACCTTGTTTGAATATAATGAAATCTTCGAGAACTTGCTAGTGTCCAAATATTAGAATAAACCATAAATTTTGATAGTAAAATTGATATATTCATCTTAGCTTCCATAAAAAAAAAAGTCTTAATAGCTTTAGAATAATAATGAATTTTGGATCTAAATTTATTCATGGATGATACCTGACCTTACTAGTAGGCAAACTTTAGAGGTATAATGTGAGAACTTGTGTGAGAATGTACAAAAAGAGAGGGGAAACTTTTGCAGGAAATAATCAAGTAGATCAACTATTTGTAGTAAAAAATGACAAAAAAAATCCAAAATATTCCCCTGCATCAATAATTTAAAGGGATCTATGGGCTACAAAAAGATTTCATCAAATTAAAAAAAAAATACATGAGTTATTCATTCTTCGTACAAACTTCCTTAAATTGGTGTCACACCCTAGTTAACTTGATCGGCAATTACCTTTCTTAATCTTTCTTTTCTGTCCTAGGGAGAGTCTCATAGTGTTGAGTGTATAAGGGCGAGTAGAGTAGGTGATTCTGCTGGCAAGTGCTGAACTGAAGAATATAACTAACAAATATCTAAAATCCATCAACGACCTATACTAGAGCTTTAGATTACCTAAGAGTGAGAGGAGAGTGAGTTTGAGTTATGGGGATGATAAGATTCAGGTTGGATTAACTATAATGGGATGAATAGAAGCCTCTTTAAAAAGGTGTTTTTTCATAGCTTAGATGACAAGCATGGTTCATAATGCTCTTCATAGATAGGGGTAAGTGGCTTCGGTGGCTAGTCCTAGCTAGAGGGAAAGTGACGATTTGGGTAGTCCATGAAAACCATTGACTATTTTTATAGAGTATGACTTCCCCTAGTGTGTCCTATCGAATTAGATCTCGGTGACCCTCAAGAAAGATCCCTTGTCGATCCTCGATGTGTGAGTTTACATACTATAACTTTCCAACTACTTGTTGGATAAGAGAAAGTCATATGTGAGTATATATTTAGTTCCCTAATTTACTTAACCCTTTGGAGGTCAAGTGAAGAAAATGACATAAATTAATGGCGTGCATCAAAAAGGGCTTCATAATAATTAAAGGTAAGCCAACATAAAGTTAATGACTTACTTTTAGTGTAACATTAGTTATTGTAAAGATTTTTATGATGATAGTAAGTCATGCCACTCCCAACTAGCTCCTATAAAATGCAGTCCCACGGGGAGCTCCTTCACTCTCTTAAATAGTTTAGTAGGTCTACGGTGCCTTGCAAATGAGATAAAATGAACCCAGTTGAGTTAGCATTTCCAGCATAAAACTAATAAAAAGGAGAGCATTTTCCATGGGAAGGGTGAGAAAACTAATAAGATGACAAGTGCTCATAGAGAGCAAAGAGAAAGAGGTCGATATTGGCCCTTAGACTATGCAAAGATCCATTGGGCATGTTGTCCTTTTCCTATAAAGAGGTTGAATGCTGAACTGAGAGCAGCTAAAATAGCCACTGTTTTGTAAACTAAGGCCATGGGACCGTTTGAAGTTACTATTAGGGGTGGAGATGTAGCAAGTCCTAGAACAGTGACACTCACTACTAGTTCTTAAGATGTTCCCTTAGACATAAGGATTCATGTAACAGTACCCCTTATGCATTTGTGTTTTGCTCAAGAAACATGCAAATTAATTGCCATTGTATTTTTTTTAGAAAATTTTGAATATAGATTTTTTTAATTTTTAATTTTGAAGTTAAAAATGTCATTATGAATGATATATCACATCGAAAGGTGAAAATACTATTCTCTTATGTGTTCTGATTACAAAATTATAAATTTCATCCTCATTATCATAGTTAAATTTAAAAAGGAACCATGTATATTTAGCTATGATAATTTGGATAAGTTATCATTTATTTCATAGACAAAGGCGTAATGATAAATGATGTATCTTCCCAAGGAAATAAAACATCATTTATTTTTAACTATTCAAGTATAGCGATAATGCTCATCTTCTAATTTTAATTTTTCAAAAAATAATTATTTTCTTCAATCCTATTTACGAGCTAAGTAGGATGGGGTATATTTTATCTGGGTAAGGAAAGCCTTCATAGTTAATCACATCATAGGAATTTTTAGGCCTCCTATGAATACTCTCGATTATAATATTCGTAGAAATGTTATTTTGGATTTTTTAAAAGTGATATGATGGAAATGATGTAGGAATTTCAATAAAAATTGGATCAATTTTGAACACTCTTTTGGAGGCCAAAGGATGAGAAGTATGAAGCATTTTAGGATTCTAAAACAATTCAAAAAAGCCTTATCCATCTTATATTTGGCTTTAAAGTTTTGATGAGAGAATGTTTTAATTCAAGTTGATATTTTATTAGATGTTTGGGAATAAATTCGTGATGCTGGGGAGTTATGGTTTTGAGTTTGCCCCAAAACCTAGATCTAACTTGGGCACTAGATGATAGGGAACCGAACCTAACTAATGAAATGCAAATCTGTGCTTACCTTAGTGTGGAGTGGATAGCCAACTAAATCACCTAGGTACTTAAAAACCATGAATCTAATCTTATGATGGATGGGTATGCTATTATTTATTTTTTGAGAAATTAGGGTCGACATCTAGAGAAGATCCTAAGTGGCCCCTTTACTTTTGTATGGTAAGCTTATGCACAATGAAATTAAAATTTATTTTTTTAGTTTGTTTCTAATGTAATGCATGTTGATTGACCTTATATGCAAATATATATATATATATATGATGAACTTTAAAAATTAGGATTAAAAATAGATTATTTTTCTTAGAGATGCACAATATCCCCTAGACAGAGTTGCACCCTAATAAGTCAGGTGGTATTCCATGACCCACACATGGATAGGTTCCTAACAAGGAGAGAAGATCAATAAAAATACATAACAAATCACCAGCATGTATGGGCTTACATCTTATGGTAGCTTATCTTTCAATGTGAACCTAATATTTTTTATTTACTTACAACTATAATTTTTTTTTTTCATTAGTCTAATCATGTTCCAAGCTAAAATAAATTTTGCATACAAGAAATAAACCTAAAAAAGTAAGAATTTTCTAAAGTAAAAACAATTTAAACAAACTTCATCACATAATATAAAATGAATGTAAAAGAGGCCATGTGGCAAATACCACTTAATTACAACCCATGGTCTCTAAAAATTAAAAGTGGCCAGGCACCACTAACAATATCCCTATTCTAATTCAATAAAACAACGAAAATGCTAAAGTGGGGCAACTTTTTGTCCTCCTTTCCTTAGCTTCTTCCTTCAGGCTACTCTTATTTGTCGAGTTTGGATATCAAAATGAAAAAAACTCCTCTCATAAGGGGTTTTGCATTTCTCTTTGGATCTCAAATGTACCCAAATTTAGATCTCCAAATAAAAGGAACTCTTCCCTTAGGGATGTTTCCTTCCTCCTTGGATTCCAAATTGGGAGTCAAATACTCCACCTTAAGTGACTTTCACAACTATTTTTTGAATTTAAATTTATGTAAAATTAAATGACTATAATACAACATGTATGTCATCCTAAGCAGTTCATATATAAAATCATCCATGTATTATAAGCATTTATAGAAATTATGTAGCATATATTTGACCTAACACATTCATTTGGCCATGCTTTTACTGTAAAGGGGGCTTAGCAGTTTTTGCACATGTAAAAAACTTTGTTAATCACACTTTTTTTTTTATCTACCCCCAATATAGCCCTACATTAGCATGACCAACTACAAAAAAATTTTGTTAGCTTCCAAATCATTCCCAACTTAGGAGAATTCTAGCACTAACCATATGTCATATCATATATAGCATTGTAAAAAAAAGTATTACAACATATACAACACAAACCTCATAAACCATAATAACTAGAATGCAAGGGAAATCACATAAAATTTGCATCACCTAAAGAAAGCATGTATGAAAGAACAGTGGTCTAGCATAAATGTCTTAATAATCCATCTACAATGTGTGTATCAGTCCATGTCATTTGTATGTGTCATAAATGGGTTATTTTTTGATGTTTTTTTAAATTTTATTTGGATTTTAATTAGGTGGTTTAGTCCTAAAGCCTTAAAAGTTAATACATGTATGCTCTCCAATATGGAATCTACAAAAGCTACAGAGGATACCATTAATTATTTATTTGTAGTTAATTTTTTAAGTTGAATAATAATTGTCTTTTTTTATACTAGGACCATGAGGTTTATTTCACTCTCCTTAGGGAATTTTTATTGCGTCCTCCCACCTGATGTAGAGATACGTCCTCCCAGAGCTAAAATCGCGCTAAAAAATGAGAAATACTGAGCAAATACCGAGCAATACCAAACAATAACGAGGAATATCATCATGTGAAGACCAATACCGAGTTATACCGAGCTATACAGAGCAATACCGAGCAATACAAAAAAATACCTAGTTTTTCCTAAAAAAACTCGGTATTTTTTTGTATTGCTCGGTATTGCTCGGTATAGCTCGGTATAACTCGGTATTGGTCTTCACATGATGATATTCCTCGTTATTATCAAATAATACGTAGCAATACCGAGGAAAAACTGAGTTTTTTGGCGGTGGGAGGATGTATCTCTACGTTAGGTGGGAGGACGCAATAAAACCTCCTTAGGGCTAATTTAATAGTCTCAAAGGCCTTGTTTATCCATCAGTTATCTTTGGCTTTAGGTTTGAATTAGTTTGTTGATTAGTTATCTAAATTTATGATTATCTTGTTAAGTAATGCATTTATGATTTTTCATTAATTGGTTTATGATGTTATTACAACATGCACGAGCACCAAGGCCTCGTTAAGACATGTAGCCTCGCAGCTCGACACAGTCCAACCTAAAAATTGTATTGATGTAGTTATTTTAATTATTTAATTTTGATTTTTTATTTTATAATTTAATAATGTTCATAACTTATGGTTTTTATTCCACCAAATCTGTTTGTAGCATTTTCATAATAGCACAAGGACCCAGGGCCTCCTTAAGACACTAAGCCCCACAACCATTGATAGTCCAGCCAAAAAACATCATTAATGAAATGTTAATTATACAATTTAATGCTATAGTATGATTTAATCAATTATTTTATTATTTATTGGAAATTTATTTATTTATTGATTTTTGGTATTTAATTATATATTTTAATACTTTAAATGAATGGTCCTTTTATTGAATTTTTTATTTAATTTAAAAAAACTAGAGTTTTTTATATTTTTAATAAATATTAGACCTTAACAAAACTAAAACACCACTAAGTTTTCGTGATTTAAAATTTCTACAATTAGTTTTAGTTTTTTAAAGTTTTGGTGTATTTTTAACTAAGGTTAACCAAATTGTTGACTTTTTAATTTTTTATCAATTTTGGTGATTTAATATTTTTCATAAATATTAGACCCAGGGATGAGTCAAATGGTTTTGATTTTAATCAATTAGATTTTTCAATAATTAGATATGAATTTTTTAAGTTTAAGTATTTAATTAAATTATCTAATACTTAATTAGAGGGTTTTTTTTTCTTATTTTAAACCAAACACATTCCAAATCACTTGGAACGTTGTCAAAATATTTGGAATGATATATGGGGATGATTTCAAGTGTTTAAAATTTATTTAATATTTTTACTATTTTTATTTATTTTAATTAAATAGTGAACTTTTCTAATTATTAAATTAAGGTCAAATTTGAAAGCTCCATGCATTGATGATTTATAATAGTTTAAAAATTGATGAAATTTGAAACAAAAGATCTTGATAACATAATCCTTTAATATCAGTGGTTTGGAGGCTCCATGCATTGTTGATTTATAATAGTTTCAAAATGAATTTAAAACTTAAAATATATATAACTTACCGATTAGTGGACATATTTAAGAGTTCGTTGGCATATTTTGCTCTTGGAGAGATCTTTTTCAACTTTGGGCTAGTTTGGCTGGAATAATAGTTGATCTCTATTTTTTTTTCTTTCTCTCTCTACTTCTCTCTCACTTCACCAATATGGGCTTTCTAGGCTATGCAATGATGGGGGAAAGCTAGGAGAAGATGGAAAAGCTCTAGGGAGGATGAAGGAGAGAATTTGGTAGTTGGAGGTAGCTTAGAGAGAAGTAATTTTGGGAACTAGGGCATTTGAACCATTAGGGTTTAGGTGGATGGTTAGGATTGATTTTACCCCTTACTTTAATGATTTCCACCTACCTAAGATGATTCAGTGCTAAGGAAATGACAACAAACTTGAGTGTGATGTAGTTTGTCTCATGTAAGGGAAGGGGACCACTGCTTTCCTCTTTTAGCTAAGCCAAGGCTTGGAAATACTTTAGGAGCTGGTGTAGGGTTATGTATGGCTGCTTTGGGGCTAATTTGGATAAGCTTTGCTGGATAGTTTGGAAGGAATTGAGTTGGTTTGCCATGCTTCACCATTTGACCCATTCTTTTAGATTTTAAAAGGTTTTGTTGACTTTTTAACCATTAAAAAATTCAATGCTAATTGGAATGAGTTAGAAACAGATCATGCATGTAGTAGGAAGAGACTCCAATGGGTGTGAGGCTAATGGATGGAAGTTTGGATGGAGATTTAACTATATGCATGGATTTGATGCTTTATATTGAATTCACCAAGTCAAAAAATGATGACTTCACCCATAAGAATGTCGGATATGCTTAGAATATCCAATGAAATGATTTTGAATTCTCAATTTTGTTGAATAATGCTTTGAGCATTAAATTTAACTTTGGTTAAGTGTATGGAAAATTTTGGTGAACCAGTTCAAATCTAGGGTTGGGGTTAGGTCCAACAAGTTCAAAATAACATTTTGGACCCATACAATGGTGAGGTCTCCTTATGTGAAATGCATGTTAGGATCCTTAAGGGGCATTTTGGTCAATCAGGTCAAACTAAGTCTTAGGTTTAGATTTAATACACTCTAAATGATATTTAAAATGTATTGGAAGATGTTTAAAAGGCTAGTTTGAATGAGCCATGTTGTTTAAGGTAAAGATTGATTTTCCCAAAAAACAATTTGAGGTTTTGAGGGCCCATGGACAACCATGGTTAACCAGGGTCCACCAAAGATTTTGTTTTATATTTACATGTCATAAAAAGGGTTATAAACATATTCAAGAGTTTTGGAGAATTTTCTAAGGTCAAATTCCATCAGGTGCACTAGTATGGGCTATAAATATTTGAAGGTGTTGCAATTTACTTTTTATAATTATATTTTTATATCATGTGTACTTTTATGATTCCAAAATCTTATTGTATTGATTACTATTTCTCCTAACATATATTAAAAATATTGTTTTTATTGTTTGTACGTACTAACATTTAGGAAAATCATACTCCAGACTGCTAAAGACTTCAAGACATATTAGATTAAGGTTTATTATAATTGAAGTCTATACTTTTTATATTTTTTTTAGTCTGATAGAGTGTGATTATAATTGGGTAACTATACACACACATTGGGGGAGTGTAAAAACTTATAATTTTTAAAACTAATTATACTATACGATGATGTATCATACAGGACAAATTTTCCAGAATTCTCCTCCAGAATAGAGTTAATAGAACTATTCCTTGAAAATTTTCTAAGTCCTATGCATACTGAACGATGTTATTTTCATACTGATGATGTCTAGAGTATGAAATGGCTACGTACTAGCTCATCTCAAATGAACTCAAAATTTTTTTGAACTATTCATACTGTACGATCATAGGTTCATACAGATTACGTCCATAGTATGAAATGGTTGCATATAATTTTGTCCATACGAATAGGCAAATTTTTTGAATTATTCATGTTGTACGATCTTAGGTTTATACAAACAACATCCAGAATATGAAATGGACTCATCCATTTTTATACCAAATGAAACATAGTTTGGTTAAAATAAATCATACTATATAACAGGGTGTATATACAGTAAGTTATCCAGAGTACAAAATCAGTTTGTATAGAATTATACTGAATGAATCTATTCAATTTTAAATTGGTCGCACTATACGCTATCAGTTCATACACACACTAATTAGAGTAATAAATTGATTCATATAGGATCATACAAGCAAATTTTGAAATGATCGTATATACAATGTACGATCATATTGTATGATCTAGGACGATTAAATTGAAATTTTTAGTTTTATGGACAATGTTTCTTGTCTTTCCTATTTAAGACTCCTGAAAACTAATTGAAACAAATCCTTCTTCATATTTTCTTTGAAGGCAAGACTGAGAGTGCTTTGGGAGAGTGTTTGAGAGTATGGATTGAGAGATCTTGCAAGTAGAAATTATGAAGGGTTCAGAAGGTTACACAAAGGTGAGGATATTTTTGTAAGCTTGTCAAATATCTTCCTTACTTCTTTGAAGATGCTTGAGATAAGATCATTAGAGAAGATTAGGTTCTCTATCGACACCAGGAGGGTGTGAAATGATGCCGATACTATCGATACCAGGAGGGTGTGAAAGTATGATGGTACTCTGCTAACAATTGGATGGTGTAACAGAACGATGACATTCTATCGACAATTGGAGGGTGTAAAAGGATAATGGTACGCTATTACTTCGAGGATTGGTGGAAGAGAGGATAATTATAAGGGCTTTTTCACCTTGTTGTGGGAGAAAGAGGAGAGTATAGTGCAAAACCTGAAGTGAGAGTCATTAGGGAGTGGATGTAGGTCTAGTTGGACCAAATCACTATAAATTTTTGTGTTCTTCTTTTTATTTTTACTCTATTTTTAATTTTTTGCACTTTTAATTTGTTGTTGAAAATTTTATTTTGATAAATTTTCATTGTATTTATAAATTATGAAATTTTTTTTTCTAATCTACTAAGAGATTTTTAAATTATCAATTCACCCCCTCCCCTCTTGTTAGCGTAGGGACAATTGCTTTAGGTCTAACAAACTATTTAGACTTACTAGTGGTATTAGAGCCTACTTTCAAAAATTAAGATTTAGATAACTTTTTGAAAATGATCATGGCTACTTTTGGAAACTATAACACGCCAGAAGGATTTTCGATCACTAGAACCCCATTATTTGATAACATCCCTTTTGATTTTTAAAAAACATTTATGTCTACTTTTCTTTAATTTCTTGACTATCGCATGTGGATTTTAGTACAGGAAGGCTACACTACACCAACTAGACTTGTTGATGGCACTAGAACTAAAAAAGCATTTACTAATTGGACTATAGAAGAAAAAGATTTAACTCAGTTAAATGCTAAATATTTGAATAGTTTTTTCTGTGCACTTAAATTTAAAGATTATATGTGAGTCTCAACTTATAGAACTGGAAAAGAAATTTGGGATAGGCTTTGCCTTACATATGAAGGAACTAATGAGTGGAAGCAATCTAGTTTGAACTTTCTACTATACTATTATAAACTATTTTGCATGAAATCGAATAAATTAATCACTAACATGTATACATATTTCACATAAATTTTCACCTCATTGCATGCCTTAGGTAGGGAATTAACGAATGCTAAAAAATTAAATAAAATTCTTCTTTGTTTTCCTACTACTTATGATGCAAAGATAACTTCTATAACAAGATCAAATGACTTAAATGTTTATTCTATTAATAATCTTTGTGGATCACTAATTGCTTACAAGGAACGACTGACTCAAAGACAAATTGATGTTGTTGAGAAGCAGAAGGAGAAAAATATAGTGTTGAAAGTGGATGACTTAGAGAGTGATCAGTCTCAGCCTGAGGATGAAGATGACATTAACTTGATGACAAGGAAATTTAGAAGTTTTCTTAAAAGGAAGTAAAGGAGACATCAGCAATGGAATAAAGTAAGTTTCATAAAAATGCTAAGGCTTCTAATGATGTAATTTATTATGAATGCAAGAAGCCATGACACATCAAATTTGAATGCGTGAATCTTAAAGTTAATCCTAGTCAGGAGAAGGTCGAGGAGAAAAGCCATATAAGGAAGGGAAAGAAGAGATTATAGAGAGCATTTTGGGTGGATTCAACTTTAGATTCTTTAGAAATAGAATAAGAGGAGAAAGTCACCAATTGTGCTTAATGACTGACAAGCTGATCAGTCAAATTAAGAAGAGGTATGTTACTTAACCTATGAAGAATTATTTGATGTTTCTAAGAAAACTCATACTACCTATAGAAAACTCAAAAAGATGCATGTTAGGTTGAACATAAAATTTTAAAATTACAAAAAAAAAAGTATTAAATCCTTAGGAAAGGTCACATACTGATTTATAGCAACCACATAAAATTACTGGTGAGTTTAATGAGTTGAACATACAGCATGAGCAATTCAAATCATCACACACTAAACTTTAAAATGATTTTAAAATATTTATGGATGAATCTGATAGTAGATATCACTATTTAAAAGTTGAATATTTTGTTTTAGAATGTGCTAACTAATTTTTAAAGCCTAATTGAAAGAACATGAAGACAATAGGATTTCACCCACACCTAAAGAATTTTTTTTATCCTGATCAGAAGCCTAAAACATCAAAACCTAGGAAAAGATAATTTAATACTCGTAGATTGATAAATCCTTTTCCTGAAGTGAAATGCTTTTTTTTGTGGATTAATTGGGAATATCTTACACACTTATACTATTTATAGTAAAACTTATTTAGTGTGGAACCCAAAGATGCATAAAATAAATCATATCAAATATGCTTCTAGATTAATTTTGCTAAGAGGAGAACCAAACTTGTTTGGATTCTCAAGACTAAAGTTTGATTATCTTATAGAATCGCTCTCATACAAGACCTCATGAGAGAATTTACCTGAATAGTAGATGGTCAAAGTACATGGCTAGAGATACGACACATTTTGTATCGTTAGAGGCCAAGAATGGAGGTAATGTTACACTGAGAGATAATACCACTTGGAAAGTGGTAGGCACAGGTATGATTGGAACTTTGAATAATTTTTTCATTGAGAATATTTTATTGGTAGAAAACTTAATGCATAACCTGTTGAGTATTACTCAGCTATGTGATAAGAGTTATAGTGTAAAATTTTTTCCTACTAGCTGCATAATAAGCCAAAATGGAATTGATATTTTGCATGGAATTAGGGTAAATAATATATACATGCTTGATTTAAATTATATTAAATCCTCTAATGGTTTTTGTCTAAGAATAATTATTGATGAATCATGATTATGGCATAGGAGATTTGTCACAGTAGCATGAAAAATCATAGAAAATTTACCCAAAAAGAACTAGTTAGAGGAATACCAAAATTAGACTTTATTAAGGATCACCTGTGTGATGCAAGTCAATTAAGAAAATAGGTAAAGTCACCCTTTCATTCCATTAAGAATCTTAGAACTATTAAACCATTGGAAATCATTCACAAGCATATTTTTGGACCGGTTAGCACTATTAGTCTAGGAGATAAAGTATTTGGATTTTTTATAGTAGATGATTTATTAAGATTTACTTAGGTTAAATTTTTATTTCATAAGAGTGAATTATTTGAGAAATTTATAAATTTTTGCACTTGGATTCAGAGGAAATTAGGGTGTGAGAATTTATCAATTCAAAGTGATTGTAGAGGTGAATTTAAAAATGAATAGTTTGAAGATTTTTGTAAAGAAAAAGGAATTAATCACTATTTTTCAGCACCTAGGACCCCTAAGTAGAATGGAGTAGTAGAAAGGAAGAATAAAATATTAATTAAAGTTTCTAGAGCAATATTGGCATAATACTCACTTCCAAAATATTTTTGGGCTGAAGTGATTAGTACAGCTTGTTATATTCTGAATAGGGTGAATATTAGATCAAAATTGAATAAGACAACATTTGAACTTCTTAAGAGGAGGACACCAAATTTATCACATTTACATATTTTTGGATAAAATCTATTCATTCATAATAATGGCAAAACTCCTTTAGAAAATTTTAATCCAAAATTTGATGAAGAAAATTTTCTTGGATATTATAGTGTTGAAAAATCTTATAGAGTTTTTAACAAGAGATATTTAGTTGTTGAGGAGACCACACATATTGTGTTTGATGAATCTGGTATTTTAAAAGAGCCAAATTTGGAAGAGCATCATGTTGAAATTATCTCCCAAGGAATTAAAAAGACAAAATTGGAAGAAGATGTTGGAAAAGTTTACTCTTTGTTTAGAGAATGGAAATTTTCTAAGAATCACCCAAAGGAATTGATTTTAGGTGAACCTAGTGAGGGTATTTGGATAGGCATGGACTTAGCAAAGAATTGAACCATTCTATCTTTATATTGATGATTGAACCCACTAAAATAAATCAAGTACTTTTGAATGAATTTTGGATTTTGTCCATGCAGGAAGAATTAAATCAATTTATAAGACATGATGTTTGGGAATTGATTGAAAGACCTAATAATCAAAGTGTTGTTGAAACTAAGTAGGTGTTTAAAAATAAAACGAATGATTTAGAAGTTCTGATTAGAAATCAGGCAAGATTGCTAACCAAGGGGTTTAATCAAATAGAAGGGATTGATTTTGATGAAACTTTTTTCCCTATAGCCAGACTTGAAGCAATTGGGGCTTTGTTAGCCTTTGCCTATTTTATAAGTTTTAAATTATATTAGATGGATGCTAAGAGTGCCTTTCTGAATGGAGTGATATAAGAGGATGTTTATATTGAGCAACCTCCAGGGTTTGAAAATTCTAAGTTCCCTAATCATGTGTTTAAATTAAAAAAGATATTGTATGGACTTAAATAGGCACCTAGGGCTTAGTGTGAGAGGTTAAGCACTATCCTATTAGAGAGATCATTTATGAAAGGAAGTGTGGACATCACTCTCTTTTTAAAAAGGATAGGAGTGCATATACTAATTATTCAAATATATATTAATGACATCTTATTTGGATCTATAAATAAAAATCTTTTGTGATGATTTTTCAAAACTAACGAATAGTGTATTTGAGATGAGTTTGATTTGAGATTTGAGTTATTTTCCTGGTTTTAGCATAAAGCAAAAGGAGAAAGGAACTTTTCTTAGTTACTTAAAATATATTAAGGACATCCTTAAGAAATATGAAATGGATAATGCTAAAACATTAACTACTCCAATGAGTTCCTCAATGCAATTAGATAAAGACCCCAAGGAAAAATTTATCGATTAAAAGAAATTTAGATGAATAATTAGATCATTGCTTTACTTGACTCCCAGCAGACTAGATATCATATTCATTATTTGTTTGTGTGTTATATTTCAATCTAATCCAAAAGAATCTCATTTGATAAAAGTTAAAAGAATTTTGAGATATCTTTTGGGAACTCAAAACTTACAGATTTGGTATCCTGAGCAGAGCTCTTCTTTTGAAATAGTTGGATATTATGATTATTATTTTATAGGATGTAGGGGGTTATCAAAAAATTATATATGGAACTTATTAATTCATTGGAAACTCTTTAGTTTCTTGGTCCATTGAAAAATAGAATTTGGTATCCCTATCTACTGCTAAAACAAAATGGATTGCCTCAGGTAGTTGTGTGGCATAAGTTCTTGGGTTAAAACAACAATTGATTAACTTAGAATTTTTTATTGGCACAATTCTAATTATTTATAATAATACTAGTGTCATATGCATTTCAAAGAATTTTTTTCAACATTTTAGAACAAAGCATATAGATATAAGACATCACTTTATTAGAGATCATGTAACTAAGGGAGAGATAGAATTGCAACACATTGCTACAAAAAATCAACTTCTAGATATTTTCAAAAAACCACTGGCCTTTGACACATTTAGCACCTTAAGAACCAGGTTAGCTGTGATTGATCTTAATGCTTAAATTGAAAATTCTGCAAACTTGATTTGTTGTGAATATGTGTTTGTTTAGTTTTTCTCTATTTGTTTGTTTCGTTTGTTTTAGTGTTTTTAGTTTTGTATTTTTGATTATTTTTGTTTTTTGATTTTACTGAAAGCATGTCACTATGTTTGATAAGTTTTTCTATTTATCATATCTCATTTTTTAAGCATTTTTATCGTACTCTATGAATTTGTTTTCATCCTGTATGAATTATGTAGCATGCACATGATAGGTTTCTTAGTTGAGCGCACAAAACATAGTTTTTCATAGGATTTAGTTTTGTACAATGGCATCATTATATTGTATGATATCCGTTGTTTGGTTTGTATGAGTGGGAATAATTTTCCAGTTAATATCAGTTATTTATTACAGATCTTACATACAAAATCACATTTCATCTATATGATCTAGTTGTCAGTTTCTGTTTGGGATGAACCTAACCGCCATTAAATGATCTTGAATATTTTGATCATCCTAGATAAACACATGTTCATCTATATGATTATATGGTTAAAACGTTTGTACAAAAGGATGTCTTGGAAATGGCATTTTATGAAAAGACATTTCATTTTTTGTCATATATGTTTGTATGTACGAAATTATTTTTGTCCCATATGATTTAGTAATTGTATGTATGAGTTGGTAATCATTTGTACAATATAAATTTTGTATTATATGATAGGTCATTTTTATTTAAATTTAAGGGACTTTGGATAAGTTTTTCATCACTTTATTTTTTGATTCTAAACCTTCTCAAGTCCTAATATTAGAAATGGCAAGCAGTAGCAAACAACCCCATCTCTCTAAAGGATCGTCTAGAATTGGTAGGGATGACAACTTATTGTCCAAAGAGAATGAAGATGCCTTCTTTGGGTATTCTATTATAAAAATTACCCCTTCCCGACTCCTTATATAGAGTGATTCATTTCTCTATCATACCCTTATTCTCTTCGACCCAACTTTTATTTATCCTGACTCTCATCTATCCCTACCATAAAGAGACATTCCAAATATTTCTGGCTAACATGAGAGTAAATCAGTATCACACTAGGATTTCCTCCTATATTCTCAAGCAACGAGTAAAAATCACAAAGGAAGATCTAGGCAACTTTCTCCACCTGAGAATCTAAGGGATTTGAGCACATACTTTAACCTCTAGAGTCAACTTTGATTGGTTTGAAATTAATCAAAAACTCTTAGAGGTGTCACCCAAGCGAGTCATTCGTCTTGTGTTTACACTGTCAATCAAAATGTCAGGATCATCCAGCACATTTTGAGAACCTAAATTCTTCTAAAAGCCGATGATCGCATAAACATGACTCCTATTTTGTCCACACTCACTTATTTGATTGAAAAATCTTTTGATGAAGTCCAACTTATCATGGATTATATTTACAATCTTTCTGAGATTGAACTTTCTCATCATAAGAGAAAGAAAAATATTGTTTTAGGATATCTAATTACTTATATCTTAGAAAATAAGTACAATATTATCCATCCTGATCCTCCCATTAAACTTCCTATTTACTTTATGGATGCCTCTATTTGGGCACTTTTTGGGTGGGATCAAAGTTCTAAGAGTGATGATTCAGAGGAAGAAGGGGGAGCTCCTGCTCTAGCACCTACACATGCACTTGGACCTGACCAGACTTTCTTTAAAAAATTGGTCCAGTGCTTTGATAGATTGAAACTCATTTTGACCAACTCTTTGATCAAATTGAGAATCACTTAAATCAGCAGGATGTAAGATATAATGATGACATGGGTTGGATTTGAGGGTAGTTTTACTTGGAAAACATGAATGTAGCTATGATCAATATTTACATTCCAATATTCGACCCACCACCTCCGCCAAACCAAGGCCCCTCTGATTACTAGATGTACTTCTACGATGTCATTGCTTATGAGTTTTTATGTTTCCTGTTGTGATATTTCTCCTATGAGTTTAGTATTTTCATGTGTTATTTTGAATTTCTGAGATGATGTTAGTTGGATGATGTTATGTGGAATGATGTGAAATGAGAAATACGTTTGTATGTGCTCCTTGATAATCAATGAAATGATGGAATATTTTATTCATTTGCATTGAATTTTATTTCTTGAAATATTTATATTTTTAATGAAAAATCTTTTATAGCTGATCATTGGAATTGATTCTCAATTACTTTGTTCTGCAAATTAATTTCCTTTCAAAGTTTATTCTTTCAAAAATTTAAATTAAATTATGACTGGATGTAGATAAGGAAATCAATTTTATGTTCTTATAGACAAATATATCTAAGCTATAATTACTGCAACCTTGATGTCTTATTATTTTTATTTCTTTTTCAATATGGTTTTTTTTGTTATTAATGGAATTTGAGTTTAGATTACTAATATTTGAAAGACCCAAAAAGTAAAAAAAAGGGAAATGTTCAAAGCGTGTAAAAATAGAAAAGATGCACAATGGCTCACAAAGTAAAAAAGACATATAAAATTAGCCTAAATAGAAATGATCCACAAAGTGTGTCACAAATATTTAAAAGATGGATAATGTTGCCAACTGAAAACATTTAGATTATTCTTTCCTTTATCATTCTATCTCTAATTGAACTCCTTCTAATTAATAATCATATTCACTATTGAATTCAAAATTAATTAATCTTTATTTTGTCATTTTTGTAATAATCATTTTTATTTAATTTGTCTAGTATGAATAATGAATCTAGTTAACTTTTCTTATCTTAGTTGTGTTGAGAGAGTTGCTACTTAGTTTTGCAAGTTTGATATTCTTGCAACTTGTATATTTTTGATGATTCCAAATATTAATGATTTGATTATTATTTCTTCTAACACATTTTGAAAAAATTATTTTACTCTTGTGTCTACTAAATTTTTAGAGAAATCATACTCCATATTGTTGAAGACTTCAAAAAAAGATTAGTTTAGAGTTTATTGTGTTTGATGTCTATATTTTTCATTTTATTGAGTCTAAGAGAGTGTGATTGTAATTGAGTAACTAAGCACTCACACACACACACACACTAAGGGAGTGTTTAAAATTCACATTTTTTAAACTCATTATACTATACAATATCACTTCGTACGGGACAATCTGATCAGTTATTTCTCTCGATGAGCAGTTGAACGAACAGATTTGAAAATATTTTTTCTAAGTATGGATCGTACGGGACTATATTAAATTTCATACATGGACAAACGCCTCAATTTTGTCCTCAAACAAAGATCATATGGGACGATATTAATGTTCGTACTAGGACAAACTTCTCTATTTTATTCCCATACGAAGATCATACAGATGATATTAAATTTCATACCAGGACAAACGTCTACATTTTGTTCTCATATAAATATCGTACGGACGATATTAAATTTCGTACAGGGATAAATGCCTCTATTTTTGTCCTCATACAAAGATCATACGGACGATATTAAATTTTGTACAGGGACAAACAGCTCTATTTTGTTCTCAAATAAAGATCATATGGAACGATTTCCATTTCATACCAGGGCAAACATCTCAAGACTGTTCTCCTTCATTTCATCTTAACATTTCATACAAATAAAAATTGAATTTTCTAAGTGTTAGTCCCGGACGAATGTAGTTCGTACTGGATGATGATCATGTATTAAATAAGTTTGTACCGATTCACAATAGGATCATATGCAACAATATTTGTATTGTTCGTATGTACGAACATACGATCATACTGCACGATCGTGAATGCTCTAAATTGAAAATTTTAGTTTTATGGGCAATTTTTTGTATCCTTTGTATAAAGGTCCACTAAAACTAACGTGAGAAATATCTTATCAGTTTTGTCTACATGATTTTTCAAGGGCAATTGAAGAAGAGAGTGCGAGAGAGTGTTTGATAGAGATTTCTTACAAGTGGAGTGTGAAGGGTTCATAAGGTTACTCAAAGATAAGGATCTCCTTGTAATTATGGTTATCACTCATCCTCTTATCTTTCTACATTGCTTGAGAGAATATCTTCAGATAAGATCTAGTTCTTTGCCAACACTTGGAGGGTATAAAAGGATAATGGTTCTCTGCCGACACTTGGGAAGTGTGAAAGGATGATAGTTCTTTGCCGACACTTAGAGGGTGTAAAAGGATGATGATTCTCTGCCAACACTTGGGAAGTGTGAAAAGATGATGGTTCTCTGCTGACACTTGGAGGGTGTGAAAGGATGATGGTTTTCTGCCACCACTTGGAGGGTGTGAAAGGATGACGATTCTCTACCTACACTTGGAGAGTGTGAAAGGATGAATGTTCTCTACCTACACTTGGAGAGTGTGAACAGCCGATGGTTCTCTGCCTACACTTGGAGGGTGCGAAAGGATGAAGGTTCTATACCTACACTTAAAGGGTGTAAAAGGATGACGATTCTCTACTGCACCGAGGATTGATGGAAGAGAGTTTTGTAAAGGTTTCTCCAGCTTGCTATGGGGGAAAAAGGAGAGTCACTTTGATAATAGTGCAATACCTAAAGTGGGAAGCTTCATGGAAAGAATGTAGGTCATGTTTGACCGAACCACTATAAATCTTTATGTCATTTTAATTTTTGCTGCTTATTTTTCTGCAAGTTATTTATTATGTGGTTGAAAAGTTTTTTTTAAACTTTAATTAACTTGCTTCATAAATCAATCGGTTTCACTTTTAAAATCCAAGAGAAGTAATTTTTTAAAAGTACCAATTCACCTCTCTCTTAGTTAGCCTTGAGACATTAGCTTAGGTTTAACAACGTAATTAGGATTCAATAAGAATTAACAAGTTGTTCTTTAATTTAAAATTTTGATTTTTTTTCTTTTTAGTATTGCGAAGTTAATATCATATTTACAATTAATTTAAAATCTTTTTCTTCTTCAACTCTTTAGGTTTACCCAGAGAAACTTTTCATTTCAAGGGTTTATTCTATTTTTATTGTTATCAAAAGACAGAGTCATACTATTGTCTAATTATTTGATGTTATTTTTATTGTTGTTTTTATGTATGTGTGTTGTGTGTATGTATGTGTTGTATAATGCGTGTGTGTATGTTTTTGTTCATTCGCAGGTTGTTTTCTGGTTTTAGTAGTTGTTGTTTCTTTTTAATTTTTTGATATTTATGAAAACCCCTTGATTTAAATTGGTCATTCATTTAGGAGAAGCTAAGGAGATAATTTTCTTTAAATATTAACTCAAATAATAATTATTTTTCCATCATCAAAAAGAGGGAGGTTGTGTCAACTTAGTTTTCTTAACTATATTTTTATATCATATATTTTTTTTATGATTTCAAAATCTTATTATATTGAATTTTATTTCTACTAATATATATTAGAAATATTTCTTTTGTTATTTATCTGTACTAATGCTTTAGGGAAATCATATTCCAGATTGTTGAAGACTTCAAAACTGATTAGATTATGGTTTATTATATTTGAAGTTTGTACTTTTTATATTTTTCATGAGTCTGAGAGAGTGTGATTATAATTGGGTAACCATGCACACACACACTGGGAGAGTGTAAAAACTTATAATTTTTAAAACTAATTGTACTATATGATCATGTATCATACAGGAATATTTATCCAGAATTTTCCTCAAGAATGAAGTTAATCGAACCATGCCTTAAAATTTTTCTAAGTCCTGTTCATATTGTACAAAGTTACCTTCGTACATACGACATCCAGAGTACAAAATGGCTATATGCCAGTTCATCCCAAATAAACTCAAAATATTTTTGAACTATTCATACTTTATAATCATAGGTTCATACAGATGACGTTTAGAGTAAAAAATGGGTGCGTATATTTTCATTCATACGAACAGGTAAAATTTTTTAGATGTTCGTATTGTATGATCTTAGGTTCGTACATATGATGTCCAGAGTATGAAATCGACTCGCCCATTTTTGTACCAAATATAATTTGGTTTGGTTAAAATCGATCATATTATATGATATGGTGTTCATATATTATATTATCCATAATACAAAATCAGTTCATACAGAATCATATCAAACAAATCTATTAAATTTTGAGCTGATCGTACTATACGATATCAATTCATACACACGCCAATTAGAGTATGAAATTAGTTTGTACATGATCGTATGAGCAAATTTTGAATTGATCGTTAGTACAATGTGTGATTGTGTTGTATTATCCAGGATGGTCAAATTGAAATTTTTAGTTTTCTTGATAGTTTTTCATGTCTTTCCTATTTAATGTTATGAATTGGGATTCAGGGATTATAATTTTGATGATAGCAAACATTCTGAACATTTCTATTTTCTTACTACTTCCCTGCCTACTAATGTTTTAGGTCCACAAGGCTAATTACAAATCAAGCCAGCTCAAGAATGGGTAGATTAGTACTGGGTCAGTCTATATGTGTATGTCATGTGTTTTTACCTTTTCTTGAATCAAATATAATAATGTGAGTCCTGATGCTAAGTAACCTTACACACTCACACACACTTAGAAAAAAAATTCTGTCTATTTTAGAGTTTTTTTATTTTTGATCATATCATCTAGGATAATCCAAATCATCCTGAACAATTAATTAAAAATACAAATGCTAATTAGGGCATCCTGATTAAAGTAGCCAAAATGAAGCAAATCGTTCAAGATGATATTAGCATCATCCGGAACGATATGCTCTAATAAAAAAGAATCAGTTGCCAACTCTTTTGGGCATGTTATTATTTTTTTATATTGTCCATGACATCATTTTGGATGATGCATTATAATTATGGATAGATTAGTTAGATGATTAAGAAAAGAAATTAAGGTTTGATTGATCGATCATATCATCATGGATAATCACAGGATCATTTGGGATGATAAATTAAATAAACCTGTGTTTCTTAATGGACGATCAGAATGATGTTCTATATGATTTGTATTGATTTGAACTAATCATATAATACGATCCTAGATTTTTCCTGGACGATCAATTATTTTTTCTATCATCTAAACATGTAAAGCCTAGAGGAGTAGAGAAATTATCTGGATGATATTTGAAGTTTTGAACTAATCATATAGGTTGATCAAGAAACCATCCTGGATAATCTATTATTTTTTCATCATCCAGATAGGTAAAGTTTGGATGAATA
Source organism: Dendrobium catenatum (assembly GCF_001605985.2). Classification (NCBI taxonomy): domain Eukaryota; kingdom Viridiplantae; phylum Streptophyta; class Magnoliopsida; order Asparagales; family Orchidaceae; genus Dendrobium; species Dendrobium catenatum. The sequence continues at coordinate 420,313 of NW_021320132.1, read as the reverse complement.
GAGTTATGGTTTAGACAATATTTGACATCTTGAACTAATCGTACAGGATAATGTCCCATCATCATGGATGATCAGAATAAATAAACCTTCTAATCATCTAGCCTCCCCCTGGATCCCTGACTGATTATGCTAAATTTATACTTATCATATAGGACGATCCATCGATCATCCTAGATGATCTTTGTCAATTAATAGCAATTTAGGGAAAATTTGAAGCACTTCTATATAAGATCTCTTATTTACTCAAGATGAGATCTTTTGCTGCTGTCCTAACTTGAGAGAGCCAATAGGAGAAGGAGAGCTTGGGAGAGAGAGAGAGAGGATCTTGTGAGGGGGTGTTTATGAGGGTTTCACAAAGGTTGCTCCAAGCAAGGACCTGAGTCATCTTCTCCGGTAGTAAACCCTAGTTCCTTAAAGATTCTAGAGAGTTCTACTTTAGTAATTGATTAAGATTCTCTACCTACTTCAGGGAGAAGAAAAAGGAGTAAGGTTCTCTGTCTGCTTTAGGAGGAAGTGAAAGGAGTCAGGTTCTCTGCCTGCTTTAGGAGGAAGCAAAAGGAGTTGGGTTTTCTGCGTAACTGGTGTATTCTTTCTTATTGCATTTTCATATTTAATTTCTGCACTTTATTTCTGATTGTTTGGTTTAAATCATGATTTCTATTTGAGAATTTTTAAAACATTAATTCACCCCCACCCTCTTAGTTAGCCTCGGGCTAGTTCATAAGGGCTTAACATCCCTAACAAACTTTCAAGTTGTATCGGAGTGAGATTCATAAATTCTAGTCTTTAAAAATCTTTGAATTTTGTTCCATTGCTAACTTTGGTAATTGTAATAATATAGAAGGGTATTCTATTATCTGACCACCTTTGTTTGATAATATACCTTTTAATTTTTGGAAAACTTATATGTCCATATTTTTACAATCTATTGACAATCGCATGTGGATTCTTATTAAGGATAGATACTCACCACCAACTTGTGAAATCAATAGCATCAAAACTGAACTTCTTTTTACTGAATGAACATTTGATGAAAGGGATTTAACACAACTTAATGCAAAATTCTTGAACTATTTTTCCTGTGCTTTGAAATTGGAAGATTACTTGCGTGTCTCAACTTGTGCTACTAGTAAATAAATATGGGATAGATTGTATATTACTTCTGAAGGGACAAATGAAGTTAAACAATCTATGTTGAATATCTTATTGCATAACTATGAACATTTTTGCATGAAATTTTGTGAATCGATATTTGAAATGTATATTAGGTTTATTTAAATTGTCACCTCATTGCATGCTTTAGGAAGAGAGCTAACTAGCTATAAAAAAGTTAATTAAATTTTGAGACGCTTGACTTTTTCCTTTAATGCAATGATAAATGCTATCACTAATTCCAAGTATTTGAATATTTATTCTATTGATAACTTACTTAGATCACTCATTGCTTACGAGCAAGGAATGAACCAAAGACAACTTGATGTAGGTGTGAAAAAAAAGAGAAAACTATGGCGCTGAAAGCTAATGATATGGATTCTAATTTTTATAAGTCTAAAACTAATGATGTTTAATTAATCGCTAAGTAATTTAAAAGCTTTCTAAGGAAAAAATAAAAGCACCATCAGAAATGAAACAATGGTAAGGATTGCAAAAATTTTAAAAGTTCTTCTGATAAGGTTTTCTTTGAATGCAGGAAGCCAAGACTTATAAGAGCTGATTGTCCTACACTTAAAGCTCACCCAGGAAAGGAGAAGAGTGAGGAGAAACCCAAGTTCAAGAAGGACAAGAAGCAGTTTTAAAAAGGCGTTCTAGGCAAATTCTGCATCTAACTCCTTTGAGACTAATGTCGATGAGGAGATAACAAACTTGTTCTTGATGGAAGACGATTATCTTGGTCAGTCTAACCAAGAAGTGGTATGTAAACTAACTTAAAATTAATTACTTAAAGTTTCTATGAAACTTCATGCATCATAGAGGAAACATAAGAAATTGCATGCTAGTTTGAAATTGAAATTTTTAAATTTGTAAAAGGAGCATGAAGTGTTATTTAAAGATCACTCTACACTTGATAGAAATCCCATGTCATTATTTGATGAGTTTGATGAGTTAAATAAAAGGCATTATGAGTTGGTCATTGAGCATGATTCATTGAAATTAGTCATCCCACACTACACTTGAAAATGATTTTAAAAAGTATATTGATGAATCTAAAAGTAGGGAGCACAATTTAAAAGTGTATAAAGCTATTTTAGAAAGTGCTAACTTGATGTTTAAAGCTAAATTGAAAGCACTTGAGGAAAATAGGACTCCACCCACACCTGAATAGTTTTTCAATCTTGATCAAAAGCCAAATGTTTTAAAACCTAGAAAGAGTCACTCTAACTTATATAAATTAGTAAACACCATTCATGGTGTTAGATCTTTTTTATGTGTCATGCTAGGACACATCTCACACACTTGCACTATTCACCTTAGTACACATTAGGTGTGGTGACCTAAATTACATGAGTCATAGCATAACATACATCCATTACATTCTTATTTCCATAATAAGGGACTCAAACTTATTTAGGTTATTAAATCTGATGTTTGTGAAAGTTTGTTAGGGATGTTAAGCCCTTATGAACTGGCCCAAGGCTAACAAAAAGAGAGGTGAATTGGTAAATAATATCTTTTAATCAAAATACAAATCAAAACCAATATCACCATAATAAAAACCAAAGTGCGAAAATTAAAAGAGGAAGCAATAAAGAAAGAACACACCGGATTTATAATGGTTAGGTCAAATCTTGACCTACATCCACTCCTTGGAGGCACCCTCCAAGTATTGCACTAAACTAAGTGTCTCTCCTTTAGCCCCCACAACTAGGTGGAGAAGCCCTTACAAAATCACTTCAACCTTCCCCGGTGCGGCAGAGTCGCTGGGTCCTTTGACACCAAAGAGATCTTCTTCTTTGGTGAACTTCCCTCGAGACAAGCCTTGAATCCGATGGTATTAAGGTGCAAGCCTGCTGAAGGAACTGTGTGGAATCCCCCTCCACACTCCCTTGAGTCCCCCCTCATAGGATCTTCTCCCTCTCTCAAACTCCACCCTTTCCTCACACCCTTTCGAGCTCTCTCTTCAAGTTTCCCCTAAAATAACAAAGCTATAATAGCTGCCAAAAACACTTACAAAGTGTCATTTCATAGCTTAAATAGAATATCTCAAAATGAGCTCATTAATGCAAGTTTTTGACATTATTGTCCAGGACGATACTAATATCGTCCTGTACGATCAGAGCAATTTATGCCCAATCAACCGGGACGATTTGAGACGATCAAAAGAAATTTGTTCATATTGCCCTGGATAATAATATATCATCCTAGAAGATCATAACAAATCGTGGAATATCATCCTGAACATCGCCCTGAAAAATAGCTGTCTGATGTTCAATCATCCAACGTATCAGCCTGAATGATTTTGTAATCTTCCAGGACGATTTGATCAGCAATCAAATCATAATTACTTTCCTTAAATTCCAAAGAAATTTTGGAAAAATATCCCTGAATCGTCCTGGACGATATTTTATAGTCTTGGATGATCCTCTGAACGATGTCAAAAAATAAGTAATTCCTAAATAGATCTGGCGGCAGATTCTTTCTGTTTTGAGCCTATCGTCCTGGCCAATACAAAAACGTCCAGGAAGATGTGTTTTACATATTGACGGCTGCTTCAATAAGGATGCCCTAATTAGGATTTTTGCTTTTGAACAGATCGTCCAGGCCGATATAAATATCATCCCGGACGATGTCATCAAAAATAGTAAACTCTAGGGAACAGTTAGAAAATCTTCCAAGTTATAAAGCATCAGGAGTCACACCACATACAATAGACTAAAGAAAGGAAAAGGGTTACAAATTGACTCAGACCTAGTCTACCCAACCTTAAGCTGGTTCCAAATTGCAGTCCGATAGTGTGAACCTGAAATGTTAGTAGATAAGGAAGTCGTAGAGAAATAAGAGTGTTTTCTATCATCAAAATCATAAACCATTAAAACAGATATGTAATAGTTTGATGATTTTAAAGGTGTGCTCTCATAAAAAACCTTATGAGAGCACGTGGTATCTGGACAGCAGATGCTCACGACACATGACTGAAGATGCCAATCAATTCATTTCGCTAGAGGCTATGGCTGGAGGCATGGTCACTCTTAGAGACAACACCACCAGGAAAGTGGTGGGCATAGGTATAATTAGAAACTCTAAGAATCTTTTGATTGAAAATGTTTGGCTTGTAGATGGCTTGAAATATAATTTACTCAGCATCAGTCAGCTTTACAATAAGGGCTTTATCATAAAATTTTGGTAAAGACATGCATCATTAGCTTGAATAACAACACTATTTTGTAAGGCAAAAGGATTAATAATGTTTACATGTTAGATTTAAATAGCTTTAAATGTTCTGCTTTATTTTGCTTAAAAACTATCGCTGATGAGTCTTGGTTGTGGTATAGGAGGGTATGTCATTTTATTATGAAAACTATAAGAAGAGTGACTCAAAAAGACCTAGTTAGAGGTGTCTTGAAGCTTGAGTTCACTAAAGACTACTTATGTGATGCCTATCAACTTGGGAAGCAAGTCCAGTCCTCTTTCCATTCCATTAAGCTTATTAGCACCTCCAGACCTTTAAAAGTCCTTCACATGAATTTGTTTGGACCCATTAGCACTGCCATCTTAGGGAGAAAAGTCTATTGATTTGTGATTGTCGATGACAACTCGAGGTTCACTTGGATTAAATTTTTATCACATAAGTGTGAGACTTTTGATGAGTTTAGATCCTTCTTCACTTTGATTTAAAAAAATCTAGGTTGTGAGATCTTGCCCATTCATACTGACCATAGTGGAGAGTTTGAAAAATGAGAGATTTGGAGACTTTTTGTGAAGATAAAGGGATTAGTCATAACTTCTCAGCTCTCAGCTCCTAGGACCCCTCAGTAGAATGGCGTAGCTAAAAGGAAGAATAGGATCTTAGTTGAAGCCACTAGAGCCATGCTTGCTAAGTATTCACTTCCAAAATACTTTTCGACTGAAGTGGTAAACACAACTTCTTATGTGTTGAGTATGGTGAATGTTAGAGCCTAACTAGATAAGACACCCTATGAGATCAATAAGGGTAGGGCACCCAACCTTTCCCACTTCCATGTCTTTGGCTGTAAGGTTTTCATTCTTAATAATAAGAGGTCACTCTTAGGAAAATTTGACCCAAAATTTGAAGGAGGAGTGTTCTTAGGATATTCATGTATTGGGAAATCCTTTAGGGTGTTTAACAAGAGGACTTTGGTTGTGAAGGAAACTACACATGTAGTGTTTGAGGAATCTGATCCTAAAAAGTCCAGAGTTGAGGATGAAGATGAGGTTGGAGAGATTACCCTTGGAGTTAAAAATTTGAAGAGAAGGGTAAAACATTAAAACACTAAAGGAGTAGGTGAGATTACCCAAGGAGTAGAAAATGCAAATCTTAAAGAAATGGTAGAACCTAGACACACTTTGCCTAGAGATTGAAGATATTCTTTAAGTCGTCCTAAAGAACTAATCTTATGAGACCCTTCTGAAGTTGTGAGAACTAGGCATGGACTTAGAAAGGAAGTGAACCACTCATCCTTTATCTCAATGATTGAACCCACCAACATCAGTCAAACCCTTTATGATGAATTTTGGATTTTAGCTATGCAAGAAGAACTTAACCAATTTATGAGCAATAATATTTGGGAATTTGTAGAAAGATCGATGGATCAAAGTGTGGTAGGAACCAAATAGGTTTTTAATAATAAAATAAATGATTATGGTGTGGTGGTTAGAAATAAGGTGAGATTGGTAGCTAAGGGGTACAACCAAATAGAAGTGATTAATTTTGAGGAGACCTTTGCCCCTGTAGCTAGATTAGAAGCTATTAGAGTGTTACTAGCATTTGTCTGTTATAAGGAATTTAAGCTTTCCCAAATGGACATAAAGATTGCCTTTTTAAATGGGGTGATAAAATAAGATGTGTTTGTAGAGAAACCCATAGGTTTTGAGAGTTCCCAATTTCCAATTCATGTTTACATATTAAAAAAGGCCTTATATGGATTAAAATAGACACCTAGAGCTTGATATGACAGGCTTAGCACATTCTTACTATCACAACTCGAGCTTATGAGTTTATATTTTTGATGATAATAAATATTATGGCTCACTTTCTATTGTCTAGTTATATTCGCAATATATATTTTTTGTGTATACTAACTTTTCAGGATTATGATGCACCATTCAAGACTCAAGTTTTGGTAGAACATGTTTTATTTGTAATATTCATTGATTTATTTATAATTTATTAAGTTAAGTCCTGTAAGGGAGTATGCTTGTTTGGTGACCATGCACACATACTTTTAGGGGAGTGAGATCTAATCAAATCTAGAAGATCAAGGTTTGAACTAATCGTTTTAGATGATTTTGGATTATCCAGGACAATCCTTTATGATCTTAAAAAATTGTCTCCAATGATAATTTAGGCATGGTTTTCAGATTTAATTTTTTTTCTAATCATCCCGGACGATCTAGATTGTCCTAGACGATCAATACAAATTATCCTAAATTGATCATATGATTAGGGGATTAATTATGATTAAATTTTTCAATCTGATCATTCTAGATGATCTATATATCGTACAAGATGATGTTTGCCAACATACTTAATTTTCCTAAATCATCCAAGATATAATACTATAATTTTTCTTCTAATTGTCTCGGATAATCCATAATATCATCCTGGACGATCTGTACAAACTTGGACTGATCGTCCAAGACTATCCTAATATCATCCAGGATTATTAGGTCAAATTTTTCACATCGTACTAGACAATCCTGCGATCGTCCAGGAAAATTTTTGGCATCAAAATTGAGTTTTTAAGGTTTTTTTAAGCCCACTTTTTAAGCAAATCGTACGGGACGATCCTGTGATCGTCCTAGATGGTAATGTCGATTAGGTGCATTTAAGAGGCTTTTTGGAGCTCTTCTATTTAAGCTTTGTCAAAGACTTTGAAAGTGTATTTGGCAGCCAATGAAGTTTCATTTTTTTGAGGAAACTTAAAGAGAGAACTTGAAAGGGTGGAGTTTGAGAGAGGGAGAAGACCCTTAGAGGGGGTTTCAAGGGAGTATGGAGGGGGGTTCATAAGGTTGCTCTAGCAAGCTTGCACCTTAGTACCATCGAATTCAAGGTTCATCTTGAGAGAAGTTTTGGGAAGAAGAAGATTTTTTTGGTATCAAAGGACCCGACTACTACACCACACTAGGGATGGTGGAAGTGATTTGATATAGGCTTCTCCCCCTAGCTATGGGGGCTAAAGGAGAGATACTAAGTTTAGTGCAATACTTAGAGGGCGCCTCTCAGAAGTGGATGTAGGTCAAGGTTTGATTGAACCACTATAAATTTGGTGTGTTCTTTCCTTTATTATTTTCGTACTTTAATTTTTTTTGTGATTAACTGCTTTGGTGAATTCTCTGATTGATCTTTTTATTATTGATTCAATTCATTTCTACTGCAAGATATAAAAGGATTTCTTTTTTATTTAAAGAAGTTTTTCATAACCCCCCTCTTGGTTAGCATGGGCTAGTTTATAAAGCTTAACATCTCTGACAAACTTTCAAGTGGTATCAGAGCGGGATTCATAAAAAAAAAAGCTTTTGAAAACTTTTGAATTTCGATCCATGGCTATTTTTTGTAACCAAAATATTGCAAAAGGATATTTAATCATACAACCAACTTTATTTGAAGATATTACTTTTGATTTTTGGAAAATTTTCATGTTTACTTTCTTGCAATCAATTAATTACCGAATGTGGTAAATGATTTTAACTGGTTATTATGTACTGTCACATGTTAAAGATGGAATTAAAATTGATATTCCTTTTAATCAATGGAGTAGGGAAGAATAAATCAATGCTCAATTAAATGCTAAATCAATAAACTATTTTTTCTATGCTTTAAATTCTGAAGATTATATGTCTGTATCTACGTGCACTACTGACAAGGAAATTTGGGCTAAATTACACACTATATACGAAGGCACTAGTGAAATCAAGCAATCCAGGTTGAATACTTAATGCATGATTATAAACTATTTTGCATGAAATCTCATGAGATGATCTTAGACATGTATACTAAGTTTATTCAAATTGTGACATCATTACATACTTTAGGTAAATAATTTTTAAACTTTAAAAAAGTTAATAAAATTCTATGTTGTCTACTTGATAAGTTTGATGCCAAAGTTGTATTATTTATGAATTAAAAAATTTGAATAAATATTCTATTTATAAGTTGATTGGCTCACTCATTTCCTACAAGCAAAGTTTGGGCCAAAGACTTTGGGATACAGGAGAGATGATAGTGCTAAACGCTGAAAACATGGAGAAAAGTGGCTTGGTTGGTGAAGAAAGCGATGAATTATCAAGCAAATTAAAATCTTGTCAAAGCATAAGCATCAACAAAAGTGGAATAAAGGTAAAAACAATAAGAATGTTAAGATTTCTTCTAATCTTATTTTCTTTGGATGTAGAACACCTGGACATATGAAAAATTAGTGCCATAAATTGAGATCTCTTCTTGCAAAAGAAGAGGGTAAATCTAAGAAAATTGTAAAAAGGGAAAATAATGAAAAGAAAAAAATCTCCTGGGCAGATCTTGCTTTTGAATCATCTGACCAGGAGCAAGATGATGTTTAAACTCTTGTTTATGTATTTATTTATTTGTGTATGCATGTTTTGTTGGATGTATTTTGATTTGTTTTCTATATTTTATTTGGGTTTATTTATTTATTTGTTTATTTTTAATTCTTTTTTCTTTTACAATATAATTTTAAATTTATCTTTATTTTTTCTTTTTGTGAAGTTCTCTCTGATCAATACACACATTTATTTCTAAAAATGGAAAACCTACTTCTTATTTTTCTTAAATTCTTATGTAAGTTATAGTTGACTTCTCTAAAAATAAGCAAAGGAAGAAAACTTATGATTTTGTCTCTCTATCTCTTTTCTTAAAGAGGTTATTTACTTTTGATTCAAAATCTTCATTATATTATAAATTGGATTTTGAAACTAAATTTTTCATCTCCCTATATTTTGGCTATCGCATAAGGATCTTTTGCAAGTTGTTGAAACTATCTCATAATTTTCTTATTCAAGTAGTTCATTTTATCAATAAAATGGGTTTGCTTTTGTTTTTAAAATTTCAAAAAGGTATCATATTTGAAAAAAAAAGTGAAAAGATGCATAATGATGCCAAAATTGAGAAAGATACACAAAGTGTATCAAAAATTAAAAATATACGCAAAGTGCATCAAAAACTAGCAAGAGTCATAAAATGAGCCCACAAAATATAATCTTACCCACATAACAATTTTTATTTTAGTAATATTCATTGATGCATTTTTAATTTCTTGAGTCAAACCTATAAGGCAGTATGCTTGCTTGGTGATCATGCACACACACTTTCAGGGGAGTGAGATCTAGTCAAATTCAGAAGATCAAGTCTTGAACTAATTGTATTGGACAATTTTGGATCATCCAGGACGATCCTTTATGATCTTGGAAAACTACTGTCAATGATAATTTAGGCAAGATTTTAAGATTTAATTTTTGTTCAGATCGTCTTGGATGATCTAGATCATTCTGGATGATCAATACAAATCATGCTTAAATTGATTATGTGATTAGGCGATTAATTATGGTTAAATTTTTCAATCTGATCGTCCTAGACGATCTGTATACCGTACAGGATGATATTTGTCAACATACATTATTTTCCTTAATGGTCCAAGATAGAATGCCATAATTTTTCTTTTAATCATCTCGAATGATCCATAATATCATCCTCGACAATCTATACAAATTTGCACTGATCATCCTGGACTATCCTAATATCGTCCGGGACTATCAGGTCAAATTATGCACATCTTACTGGACAATCTTGCGATCATCCAAGATGATTTTTCATGTTGGAATTGAATTTTTAGGATTTTTTGAAGCCCTCTTTTTAAGTGCATCGTGCAGGACGATCCTTCAATTGTCTTGGATGATAATGTCAGTTTGGTGCATTTAAGAGCCTTTTTGGAGCTCTTCTATTTAAGCTTTGTCAAATACTTTGAAAGTGTGATTGACAGTCATTGAAGCATCATTTTTCTGGATGAAACTTGAAGAGAGAACTTGAAAGGGAGAGAGGAAAGGGTGGAGTTTGAGAGAGGGAGAAGATCCTTGGAGGTGGTTTCAAGAGAGTGTGGAGGGGGCTTCACATAGTTGCTCCAACAAGCTTACACCTTAGTACCATTGAATTCAAGATTCGTCTTGAGGGATGTTTTGGGTAGAAGAAGATCTCTTTGGTGTCAAAGGACACAACTACTTCGCCGCACTGGGGAAGGTGGAAGTGATTTTGTAAGGGCTTCTCTACCTAGCTGTGGGGGCTAAAGGAGAGACACTGAGTTTACTGCAATACTTGGAGGGCGCCTCCGAGGATTGGATGAAGGTCAAGGTTTGACCAAACCACTATAAATCTAGTGTGTTCTTTCTGTTATTATTTTCACGATTTATTTTTGTTGTGATTAATTGCTTGGGTGAACTCTCTGATTGATCTTTTTATTATTGATTCAAATCGTTTCTGATGTAAGATATAAAAATTTTCTCTTTTACTTAAAGAAGTTTTTCACTCCACCTCTTGGTTAGCTTGGGCTAGTTCATATGGGCTTAACATCCCTGGCGAACTTTCACTTACTAGAGAGGGAGTTTGTTAAGGGGAGCCTAAGCACCACCCTTCTTCTAAGAAAAGTAGGAGATGAGTTACTCGTTGTTTAGATCTGTATTGATGATATAATTTTTGGATCTTCTGATAAAAAGCTATGTGATGATTTTAATAAAATAATGAGTAATGAATTTAAGATGAGTATGATGGGAGAGTTGTCCTACTTTTTGAAGTTTAGCATAAGATAATTGGATAATGAAACTTTTCTAAATCAATTAAAGTACATAAAGGACATCTTGAAGAAATATAAAATAGATAAAGCCAAGCCAATAATACTCCCATTACCTCCAGTATTAAATTGGATATGGACCTAAATGGAAAATTTGTTTATAAAAAAAAGTACAGAGAAAAGATTGGATCGCTACTTTACTTGACTACTAGCCGACCTAATATAGTATTTAGTGTTTATCTTTGTGTTAGATTTCAAGCTGATCCTAAAAACTCTAACTTGTTTGTAATTAAGAGAATCCTTATTTGAATTTTAATTGAAGATTGATTGTAAGATTGATTGGAAGTAATCTATGTCCTAGAGGTTGTCTTTTAATTGAAGATGGAAAGCATGTAGCTGCTAAATGCTTGAAACTAAAAATGCTTATAAAAAAGGCCAACTGTTGGGGATTTAAGTTACCTATCCTCAATGATTTGAATGATGTTGTCTCCTATTTGAAAAAAAAAGACAGGTTAATCCTTTTTTAAAAATCTCTATTGTTCTTTAGTCTTCAACCCTTGGAATAGTAGAAATTTGTTAATCCATGAAGGCAAAGAGATGGAAGACGACATCATTGTGACAAATGCCATAACCTATGCATCTACTTCTTTTTTTTATATTCATTCGGACCACTGGGTTGCTAACCAGCATGAGCTGATTTCTTCTTCTTGGCATCCCCCTCCACCCGGATGGATTAAAGTAAACATAGATGCTTCTCTTCAATGCTCTAATGAAGATGGAATTGGTGGTATCTTTAGAGACCACAAAGGTAGAATGCTTTTATCTTTTGGTTTTTCACTTATGCATTGGGATATTGGAGCACTTGAATGGATGGTTGTTCGGTCATTCAGTAAAGTCATTGAGGATTAGATGTTCAATGCTAAAGGCATAATAGTGGAAGGAGACAATGCCAATGTTATTTCTCATTTTCAAAACTTGACGAAGTTGGACAAACGTCTATTGGATAAAGCTTATAGAGAGGACTTGGACTTTATTAAAGGCTTTGAGGTTATTCTCTTTCACTTTGTTAATAGAAACTGTAATAAGTTAGCTCATTGGTGCGCTGACCATGCTTTAAGAGGTAATTTCCTTTGGGATGTTCTAGAAGTAAATAAGGTTCCTCCTTCCTTTTTTTCTTTGTTAAAGGAGGAAAGTGATAGATCCTCTATCACTTAGGCTTTTGTACTTATTTTTTTCTTTCCTTTAATGCATTATGCAATTCTTCAAAAAAAAAAAAAAAAAAGAAAAAAAAAAAAAAAAAAGAGAATCCTTAGATATCTCTTAAGGACCCAAAACTTAGAAATCTGGTATGCTAGACATAACACCTCTTTTAATATTATTTGATATTCTTATTTTGATTTTGCAGGATGTATGGTGGATAGAAAGAGAACTTCTGATACTTGCTAATTCATAAGATAGTCCTTAGTCTCCTGGTTTAGTTGAAAAAAAAAACTCTATACACTTTCCATTATTGAAGCTGAGTACATTGCCTTAGGAAGTTGTGTGGCCCAAGTCCTTTGATTGAAGCAACAAATTCTAGATTTAGGATTACATGTAGGCATAATTTTAATCCTATGTGACAACACTATTTCCATCAGCATCTCTAATAATCCTATACAACATTGAAGTACCAAACATATTGATATAAGGAATCACTTTATTAGTTAATATGTTATAAAAGGAGACATTGAGTTACATCATGTGGCAACTGAGAATCAACTGGCTGACATCTTTATTAATCCACTAGCCTTCGACACAATCAGCATCTTAAGGACCAAATTAGGTATGATTGACGTAAATGCATGAACTTGATGATTATTGAATTCTGAATTTTATATTTTTTAATATATTATTTGTTGTTCTCTTTTCTTTATTTTTTTTCTAACTTTTCTTTTGGTTTTAGTTTTAATTATTGATTTTTATTATTTTTTTCTTCATGTTTTCATTTCTGTTGTTTTAGTGTTCTTCTTTTTTCTTTTTTCTTTTAGTCACTACTGAAATGATATTTTATGACTTTTTTAAAAAAAATTTATAGTCAATGTTTAACATCCCTAAATCAGTTAAAGGAAGAAACATCATGGATTGTTTCCATTCCACTAACTTCTTTTGGCGGATTAATTTTTTTCTAAACAAAGTTTATCTCAAATTAACAATTGGAATTTGTGATTGAAATCTTTTCTATCTTGCTACAGTAATCTATCTTATATAAAAATGTTTAAAGTCATTAAATTAATTTTAAGCTTTCATAATCTTATAATTGTATTTATCATATAAATTTGATTCTGCTTTGTGGATTACTCTTCCTTATAATAGAGAGTGAATTTTTCTTCTATAATATATGGAAGATATTCTTACAACTGAGAGTATTTAAAAGTTTTGAAAGGGAACTAGCTTACAAAAAAGGCAAGAGGCATAAAATGAACTGAAAAAGAAGAAAAACTGAAAATATGCATAATGACCGCCAAAAAAATTAAAAGATACACAAAGTGTGTCAAAAAATCAAAAGATGTATAAAGTGCACCAACCAATTAACAAAAGGCACAAAATGAGCCCATAAGAAAGCAAGCTTCCTTCTCTTTCAAACCTTTAAGTCTTAGAAGAATTCATGTGTCACTTGATATTTTGAAAGGCTTGATTTCGAAATTCATGATTGTGACTAATTATTTTGTTATATTATTCTATAAGATATTTGTATGGAACCAAGTTTTAAAATGATCACTTTTTCTTATCCAATTGATTGTTTTGAGTTAGATGTTTATTTTTAAAAGATGGTTTACCCTATAAAAAGTTTAAGCTAGGGTTAATAGGATCGGTTATTCTATCATTTTTTGAATTTCAATAAAGTTAACTCATTTTCTTATAAATTTTAATCCAATCACATGAAAAATTTATTATATTCTTATTTTGATAAAAAAAACTTTGTTTTTTATTCTTTTTTTCATTTTTATCATCTTTTTGTTATTTTATATTTTTGTTTTTCTGGTTTCTTATGTTTTGAGGTACCTTCTGATCACCTCCTCTATCATCAAAATTTTAATTTTTTGGTCACATTGTCCTGGATGATATTTCTATCAGACTTGACAATATATTCAATCCACCCTTCATCTTGCATCTAACGACTAATATGACATTTTTATTTGAAATCATCTTAGATGATTTGTTATCATCTTGAACTATTTGAGTGTATTCTGCTTCAATTATTTATGATCGGACATGATGATCCTCATTATCTTGGACGATCTTATTAAATCTGCTTCGTTATTGGTGATCATCCTGGACGATCCAACTATTTATCCTGGATGATCCATGTGGCCTAAAACATTACACATTTTAAATTTGACCGGTATGAATCGTTTTAGTTGATCATCCTGGATGATCCACCTAATCATCCTAAACTATCTCTTTTTCAATGATCATCCAACATGACTCCTCGGGATAATCACCTGTTCTAATCATCATGGATGATGCTGGTCATCTTGGATAATATAATCACTTTTTTGACCAAGCAACTTGGACGTCATAATTTTTCCTAATCATCCTGATGATTATGAGATCATCCTGGATAATCTGGCAGATTCTTTATAAATAACCAGCCTCAAATGGTTTTCTCACCCCAAGTCTTTCTATTCTTTTTTGCTCTCACTCATCCTCTAACTTCTTGTCAATAGAGGGTGGAAAGCACTCTAGGATATTGGCTAGAAATTCTTTAAGGGCTACTATTGACTCTCGATTCACTGAGGCGACTAACCAAGCCTCCTATCTTTACTACAAGATAGCTAGGATCACTGTGTTCAGGACTATCAGCCATCATATGCTCCCTTACACTATCCTTAATCTTTTTGCTCACACTTCCCTCACCTTCATTCTTACCCTCACCTTTCCCTTCAATTCCAAACTCCTTTTTGAATTTTTTGCGAGCCTTCAGATAAACTCCACCTACACTGCCCTTCAATCCTATATCAACAAATGCCCAATTGAAATTACCTATCAAGACTGCCACAAACTCCTCTAATTATCCCCTATTGGAGATAAGCTTTACCTCTTATCTCATGATCCTGATTATTACTGGGCTCCTGTCAATCACCATCCAAGAAACACTCTTATCTCCTACCATGATGGGGCGTCTAGCACCTTAGTCAAGGATGCTAGGATAATCAAACATGTACTTCATACCTCAATTATTTCCAAAAAAGGTGATCATGTCCATATCACTCCTCTCCTTTTGATCAAAACCTTCTATATCATGGCCCATAGGAAATTCAACACTCATAATCTTCTTTTCTATTATATTGAGCATCTCACTAGCATTAGGGATCCAGGGCACAGAAGGAAGCCTAACCTTGCCTTAGGACACATCATAACCTATATCCTAGAATCCAAGTACAATCTTTAATATCCTGCCCCACCTAACTTTTAGTCTGTCTTCTAAATTAACAACTCCTTCCATGTTCTTCACAGTACTTATCTCCACCCAGTGTACGAGGAAGTTGAGGGAGCTGAGGAGGAAGCTGCTTCTGTACCTATTCCTTCACATGCTCTGATATGTCAGCACTCATAGTTAGATCAGGTGGTGGAGTAATTTGACTCATGGGAGGCCAGGTTTGACTCTTATATTATTGCATAGGAGCAACAACATGTAGATGATGTCGTTAGATTTGATTTGTATGTGACTCACCAGCAGCAACATCATGACCAGGACAAGGCCTAGTGTAGGGAGCAATTTGCAGCTATTTATAGTTTCTTTCAGCCACCACCACCTCCATCTGATGATCAGGGCCCGTCGTATGTGTAATTTATTTTCCTTGTGTCATTATATGTGATATTTTTTGTTTCTTTTTATACTTTCTGTTCTATTTTTCTTTTCTAGTTTTCTCCTCCTTTTTGTGATTTCAAAAGAGGGAGTAGTGGTAGTGTTTGTGTTGTTTCATTATACCTTTTTTTTACATTTGTTCAATGTTTATACCATCTATTTGATTTTAGTAATATTTGTATTACTTATGTTTTCCTTCACACTATATTTTATTTAATTGCTTAAGCGAAATTTTCTACTAAATGTTTGTCATCACAAAAAGGGGGTAATTATTATGAATTTGGATTCAGCGATTATAATTTTGATGATAACAAACATTTTAGACATTTCTTTTTTTCTACTATTTCCCTTCCTACAAATGTTTTAGGTCCATGAGGTCAACTACAAATGAAGCCAGCTCACGATTGGATAGATTATGACTGAGTCAGACTATAAGTGTACGTCAAGTATTTTTACCTTTTCTTGAGTCAAATGTAATAATGTGGATCCTGATGCTAAGAAACATTACACACACACACACACACACACTCAGTCCAAGTTCGTCTCTTAAAGTTGGTAGACTTTGGAAGGAAAGGTAGTCTAGTCTTTTTAGCTCCTATCAGAGATTTGAGGATTACTTCTACATCTATAAGTTGGGTTCCTGTGGTTAAAGAATTTTTAAACATCTTTCCCTATGAGTTAGTGATTTTACCACCATATAGAGATATAAAGTTCACTATTGATGTATTTTTTGGTACAACACTAATTTTTAAAGCTCTGTATAAGATAGCAACTAAGGAGCTTCAGGAGCTAAAGGTTTAACTTCATAAGTTAGTTGACAGGGGATTCATCCATCCTAGTGTGTCTCCATTGGGATCACCTATTCTTTTTAAAAATAAAAAGGATGCTATGATGTGTATGTGCATTGATTATATTGAGTTAAATAAAGTCACTATAAAAAAATAAGTATCATTTTCTCAGGATTTATGACTTATTTATTAAAAAAAAATAAGTATCATTTTCTTAGGAGTTATAACTTATCTATTGTAAAAGGAGGAATCAGTTTATGTTTCAGTTTGTAATAGTTTTCTTTTATTGATGCAATTTAATTTCTTTTCTCAACAAAAAAAAAATAGCTGGCTGGATGTTCACTCATTTTTAAGATCAATCTAAAATCTATTTATCATCAGCTGAAGGTGAGAAAGGAGGATGTGGATAATATTACATTTAGTATGAGATAAGGGCATTTAGAGCTTTTAGTCATGCTATTTGGAGTGACTAATGCCCTAGTGGTCTTCATGGATTTGAAGAACATAGGATTTATGAAATATTTTGACCAATTTATGATCATCTTTATTGATGATATTTTAATTAATTCCAAATATGAGGAAGAGCATGTAATAAACATGAGAATTACTCTAGATATTATTAGTTAACATCAATAGTATGCTAAATTCCTTAAGTGCGAGTTCTAGCTTGGTGAACATGCACACACACACTCAGGGGAGAGAGATTAAGTCAAAACCAAAAGTTTAACTTTTGAACTCACCATACTATATGGTTTATATTATATTATACGATCAATTCATCTAAGAAATTATTCTAGATGATTTAGATCGTCTAAGATGATCAATTATGATCATGATAGGCAAGATTTTAAGATTCAGATTTTGTTCAAATCATCCAGGATGATTTATATTGTTTTGGATGATCTATAATAATCATGGCTAAATTAATCTTATGACTATTCAATTGAATATACTTAATTTTGATATTCTGGTCATACTGTATGAATTGGATCATATTGTATGATCAATAGAGATGATTTTACTCATCTAATATTTCATCATGGATGAACTACATTTTGGTTCAAATAATCATCCCGAATGATTACATAATCTTCCTAGACGGTTAGTACAAACTCTTAAATTGGTCGTACATGACAATGGAGTTTGTACTGTAAAAAGGGTTATTTTGTACTAATCATACAGGAGGATCATATTGGATGATCTTTGATTACATAATAGTTTTTTTAGGGTTTTTTAAGCCCTCTATTTAAGCTTTCTCTAAAGACATTATAAGTGTCTTTGACAAGCATTGAGTCTCCGTTCTTTTGGAGAAAACTTGAAGAGAGAGCCTTGAAAGGGAGAGAGGAAAGGGGGAGTTTGAGAGGGAGAAGATCCTTATTGGTTTTAAGGGAGTGTGGAGGGGGTTTCATATGGCTGCTCCAGTAAGCTTGCACCTTAGCACCATTGTATTCAAGATATGGATTGAGAAAAGTTTTGGGAAGAAGAAGATCTCTTTGTTGTCAAAGGACCCGGCTACTCAGCCACACCAGGGAAGGTGAAAGCGATTCAAGGTCCTATGCTTGTGAAAGGATTTATGGTCCTCTTCCATCTCCTAGAGGGGGAGAAAAGTATTATGATCCTCAGCCTTATCGGGTTATTGAAAGAGATTTTTTAAGGGCTTCTCCACCTAATTGTGGGGGAAAAAGTAGATTTACTAAACGTTTTGTGTAATAATTGGATAGGTATTCTCCAAGGAGTGGATGTAGGTCAGGTTGACATAACCACTATAAATCTCTGGAGTTTGTTTATTCTTGATTTTAGTTTATTTGCACTTTATTTTTTGCATTTATTTTTGTGATAATTACTTGGTTGAAAATCTCTGATTTTCTGTTAAAAATTACTTTTCTTCTGCATCAAGGGAAAAATTATATGTTTTCAGATGATATAACAACTTAGAGCTCTAACACCCCTAAATAATACTTAAATTTTCTTTGATATAAAAATAATAAAACCTGACGTAATATACACAAGCATATGAGTCAAATCAAGCAATAAAGTGATATAGAAAAGTGTCAAACCCATGAGGAAGTATACTTACTTTTAACAAATTGCTATTGTTTACTCTAATTGCAATAATTATCCTATTGAAATAAAAGTGAAATTTATAGAGATTCTATCACTGAATAAAATAGTTAAAATATTGGATATAATATTTAATAAAAGTTTTTTGGATTATAAGTCTAAATTTTATATCTTTCCTAATGAGACTCTAGTTATTGATGTGATTCAGAGCATATGCATCTCTTGATCTCTATAAATCTTATTGAATGAAAAGGATATATGTTGACCTCTATAGTTATAGTATCTCCTTAAGAACCTAGAATATTTTACATCCTATGTATAGTCATGCAAACATCCTATCTCAATATTCCTAGTTATTCTTGTATTCCACCATTCAGGCTATACATCACACTATATTTACTACACATATGGACATTATGTATATTAAATTAAGAATGTGATCATATTTAAAATATTATTTATTATTTATTATTTATTATTTATATAATAAGAGAGTTCATTAGTATGTAACATGCACTTTATATTATCAATCCAAAATAAGAGAATTAGCTAGACATATAATAAAATAAAAGCAATTTCATTTTAATTAAACTTATGGAAGAATAAAAATATAACAGAGGGATATTACTAAAAAGGATCAAAGTATCTCCTCTACACACATTTTCCCTTAACTTATAGAGTTGCTTCAAGAAACATAGTTAAATGCTTCAAATAATTGTATCTTGTACTTCTCTAGCCTCCCTTAGATTTTAATCTAAGAAGGAACTAGAGAAGTACTCTAAAATAAAGTATTCAATTTTACTCATGTGATTAAACTCCCTTATAAATATAACAAAAAAATTTTATAGGACAATACAAAAAGGCATCTAGCGCTGTGGCACTTAAAAGAGTGATGTTGTGGAGCCATAAAAATGAACTAACGCCTTAGCGCTAAATTTTTTAAACCACCATCGCCCTTGCTAATAGGGATTGGTTACTTAGTGAACAATTGCATCTCTTCATTAAGAGAATGGGGCCTTTAGAAGTTACAACTGCAACACCATGGTGTTATTGACACTCAAGTGCTATTTCACCTAAGTAATAAAAATGGCGCTGAGCCTTGAAAAATTATAGCACCGTGGAACTTAAAAATAGAGAATCTGATGTTGTCACGCTAACTTTTTGATTTTATGGTGTTATTAATACGACAATGTTTGTTGTGTTTCCACTACAACCCTTATAATCAAAGAATATAGGACTACAATATCCAATTTATGGAGAATCGGTTGTATTGAAGGTTACGTAATGGCATTATTTTGTCAGACACCGTGGTGATTATTGGTGGGAAAAATTTTTGTCGCCACACAGATTTTGATTTCTCCTATTTTGTAATCGAATACTACATTGAGAATAAAGTCATTATTTTGTCAGTCACCGTGGTGATTATTGGTGGGAAAAATTTTTGTCGCCACACAGATTTTGATTTCTCCTATTTTGTAATCGAATACTACATTGAGAATAAAGTGCAGTCTCGAGAGGCCGACACAATATTCTACAATGGATTCAATATCAGAATAGGGTTTTGAAAATTAATATTTTTATAATCAAACATAGTTCAAAGAATAACATATCATCTCAAAAGATGAACATGAAATTCTATAGAATATGTTTAAAGATAGAAATACATTTTTTTGAAAAAAGTTTATTCATTCTTTTATTTAGATATGGCAAGAAGAATATTATATCATCTAAAAAGACGAACATAACATTCTTCAAGATATCCAAAAGTGAGAATGAGTTTTATAAAATTCATTATTTCTATAGTTGAATATAACAAGTATAATAATATATTATCTGAAAAGATAATAATAACATTCTACAAGTCTATTCAAAAGTAGAAATGAGGTTTTTAAAAATATCTACGTTTCCAAAGATTATTCCCTTGTTTTATACGAATAAAATAAGGTTTATTTTAGTCTGGGGTTCTCAAATCACTATAGGAGCAAGCTCCTAAAGTTAATTACATCTTTAGAGGAGGAATCTCCTAAGAAAACTCTCGAATTAAAGAAGTGATTTCATACCCTTTGACTACAAAGTAAAAGACAAGGAACAGAAGTAGGAATTTTCCAAGGTGAAAGCTCAATGTTGAACCATTTTTTAGCGAGTCAAAGGATGAAAAAGTAGGAGGTGTCGGAATTCTGAGAAGCCTAGAGACAACCTCAATTCTATCCTATGTTGGGCTTTTACATTTTAGGAGAAATTCTATTTTATAGGTTACATTTTATTAGAAATTTGGAATTATATTCCGCGGAGGGCAAGGACTTAAGATCTAAAAAGAATCTGCCTCAGAACCCTAAATGTCTAATTTGAGGTAGTATAAAATAGAGACCCGAACCTAACTAATGAAGTGCCAAATCTGGACTTACCCCGGCCCTGGATTGGGGAGCCAGCTAACCACCCTAAGCTCTTTAAACCATGTTTCCAGTCTCTTTATAAAAAGAAAGGTAGGGACGTTGCTTGTTTTAATGAATGGGAGCGCGACATCTAAGACAAAATTCCTAATTAGCCCCTCAACTTATGTAGGGTGGAAAAAAATGGTCTCAGAAATATAAATTAATATTTTAGACGCTTTTTTAATTTGTATCTAAATGCAATGGCATGCTAATTGACTCAAAATGCATAAAATGAATATGAAAAGCAGTTTTTAAAGTTAAGCTTAAAAAAATAGGTTTTCCCTAGAGATTGCACAACTTCCCTTGACAGAACTGCACCCTCATAGGTGCAAGTGCTCTCCAGAACCCAACCAGGCGGGTGAGGTTGCCTAAACAAAGAAGAGAAAGTATTAATATGCTTAATGAGCGGCTCTCGGCGATCCCGAAGCTTACTTCTTAGATCATTAAGAGTTAATTATGTGAGCCTAAATTTTTTATTAAAATTAACAAGTAGAAGAATTTTAAGCGTCACCCTTACGAAAAAAAAGCACTCTGATTCATATCCAGACTAAAATAAAACACGAATGCAAGGCCCTAAAAAAAAGCTACTGCACAAACAATGTAAACAAACAAATTAAATAATCCAAAATATAATATCCAATGTCCAATGTCATTTACACCCAGATTTGCAGAAAAGTAAAGTGGCCGGGCCACCACTGACAACAAACCCGGATTCTAATCCTAATAATGAACGCAAGTGAATTTTTGAAATTGGAATAATATTCTGTTCCCTTGAACTTTATTTCTTCGTGCATTCCTTTCTTCAATCTCTCGTTGATAGTCTTTTCTTCCTTCTCAAAGCCCTTCCTCGGGTCCCGGCCGGGGTTCTAGAATATCCAAATGAAAAGAACTCCATCCCCTAAGGAAGGGGGTATTTTTCTTTTCTATTTGGATCTAATATCCTAATTTTGGGGTTTTCCCAAATAAAAGAGAATAATCCTTTAAAGGTGTTATTCTTCTTTTCTTCGGATTCCAAATTGAATATGATAATCCCATTTTCAAAATGCACTTCACAATTTGACTCTTGAATATAATTACATTTACCATTACATTTCATTTCAAAATAGAAAGGGAAAGAAAAATCTAGTCCACCTGCAGGGTTATCCTAAAGCAATTTATATATAAAAATCATCCCACGCAGTTATATATATATATATATATATATGGCAATTGAATTCAAATTATTAATGCCAACACTTGGCCACACTCTTCTTCATTTTGGGGCTAAGGCAGCTGAAGCACCTGTAGCATTATTTTATGTATTAATTAATTAGCCTCCTTTTGCATACTCACTGCATGGTGTGACCACCTGCAAAAAATTCCATGAACAACCAATCACTCCTACCTTCTTAGGGGTAACTAATCGTCAAACAATCACATCACAGTGAGTGCAATAAAATTAAAATTAACACAACACACCATACAGTATTTTACCAACTCACATGCAGTGAAAAACCGAGAAAGCCCGTCACAAAACAGTAAGAAATAACACCGGCCTAACCTAAAAGCCTAAAAGTCGTTGTCCTAACAAACAATTCTAAGTGTGTGGTATAGCAAATGTGTGGTTTTTTGATATATCCCAAATCATTATTATTTAAAGAAAATTTTTTAGTTAATTAAATTAATTTGTTAAATTATAGGTAATAATAATATTAATAATAATAATAATAATAATAATAATAATAATAATAATAATAATGAATGTCAATAAGTTTTCTATGTTATATGTATCTACCCTAAAGTGTAAATGCATCCTAAGTCTAAGTTTTCTAAGACTCGATCCTTAATTTTTGTCCTTAAATGTCACTACTGTTATATAGGTGAAAATCTTTGTTATTACTAACCCTTAGGACTTTTCGTACGTAGAAATAGGGTTTAGGGATCTAAAATAAAAATAAAAATAATCCTAATAAAATTGAAGTTACTACAGGGACCTAAAGGAAGGGTTCACGCATACCACATCAAGGGGCCCCTAAAGGTTTTCTAAGTTTAGAATACTCACAGTCACCGGGGGCTACGACCCGGTGGTTCCGCCCGTAGCACCTTTACCCGGTTGGATAGAGGCAACTGACGTCATTAGCTCCTTGTCCTTTTGTTCACTCGACCGGTACCGTTCCTCGCAGTTCATGCAAATAAACAGAAAATAAGAAAAACATGGATTATAATGCATATTTAATAATTAATAACAAAATAATTAAAATTTATTGAAAATAAAGACGTACCTTTCTTCGGGCTTGAACACCAGTTCTATTGTTTGTCTTTTTGAACCTTTTCTTTTTGATAGCATATTGTAATTTCCAACATTTATCTCGAGGTATAAGAAAAAGGAAGAGGAAGGAGAGAGAGAGAAAGATATCTTTCTTTAACATTTTTATATTTCCACTTATCTTTCCAAACATACACTTTCACTCTTTCAAAACTCATACAAATTCTACCTTTCAACATCACACATTTTTCAAAAACACACACTTTCCAAAAACACGCATAAAAACCTTAAACATATATGAACATCAAAATACTATACCTTTTAAAAATCAAGCACTATACTTTTATCATTTTCATATAATACCTTGCCATTCTAAAACACTCACAAACTTTTCACAATTCATATATTTCACTAATTAAAGCTCACACACATACACTTCACCTTTAGTACTCACATTCACGAATCACCTTTCAAAAACATACACCTTTTATCTTTTCAAAACCATAAAATCCAATTTTCAAACTACACCTATACTTTTTACTTTTCCCCCAAAATTCATCTTTCCCATCTTCTAACGACGACTTGTTTCTTATCATGAAAGAAAAAAATAAAGCTCCATCATTCCCTTTCCCAAAACAAAACATAAATAATGCAAGATATCTTATACAAATTTTCATCACAACGGATTATGATTGCAAAAAGAAAAAGAAAAGGAAAGCTCATATATTTCCTTCTGATTATTTTAAGATATCTCTCAAACAAATAACAACTTCATACAAAAATTATGGATACTCAAAACTTAGACACAAAAAGGTATATGAAGATCCTTCCTTAAAGATATCAACTCTTTCACCACATGATTTCAAACAAATACAAAACATTCCAGATTTTTAAAATGCTACTTTTAGTTATAATTTTCTAAAACCAAAAGTTATTTCATACTCTTCTCTCAAGACATATTCATGAATATAATATTTGACTTAGATATAAAAAGAATAAAATAATCTAATTGTAAACTTATTCACAATCACAAAAAGAAACCAAATTTCCTATATTCTTGTTTCAAAATAACGTTACAAATATACATCAATACCATTCTTCTATAAATAACAAAAGCTTTCATTAATTCTTTTACCGACAAAATTTTCATAAGTAACAAAGAATATGGATGCAGCCACCGTTCATTTCATTACTAAAGAAGGATGTCAAAGATAAAAAAAATGTAAATATTCCTAGATTATAGAAATCAGTTAATGGCAAAACTCAGGCGAACAAATCAAAAGAAAATCTTCTTTGATTTCCATTCAAGAAAACTTGAATCTTTCCATATCTTTGTTATCAAAATTAGTAGATTAATGATAGAAATGTATATAAAAAAAAATCAAGTAGATAAGGCAAAAATTGGAGAATATATATAAAAGAAGTATACCTAAACTCATCGATGCAAAGAGAGGTTAGATCAGGATTTCTAGGGCTGGAGATCAGATGGCGTCGGGTTTGATTGGCTAGGGCTGGTGACGAGATGTGGTATTCGGCCTTAGCATCGTGCAGCACAGAGAGGGAGATGATCGAGCTCAGGGGTTTGTCTGTTGGGTTTCTCGCACCTGGATCTGAGAGGAGGAGTTTGGGCTTTTTTGTGTGGGGCTGGGCTAGAGGATTTTGCGAATCCGAGTGAGGGAGAGGGACTTCTTGCGGCTTTTGGCGTCGTGCGAACGGAGAGGGAACGACTGGAGAGTGGAGTTCAGTTTCTGGGCTTCTCACGCGAGAAAAGAGGCGGGCTGTGCGAATGGAAAGTAGAGAGGCAGAATGGGTGGTTTCGTGAACTGCCTGGGAGAGATCGCAAACTGCAGGGAGGAGATCAGGCTTCGTGTGAATCAGAGTGTCCACGGGTTGGGATTCATTTCTCGAATGATGGGGGAAGATCGTGGGGAGGCAGTTCGTGTATATGAATAGGAAACATAGAGAGGAAGTTCAGGTGCAGTTTTGCGAATTTGAGGAGTTTGATCGTGGATGGGAACGGTTAGACCGGTTTAAACGACATTTAAATTTCAAAATAAATTGACGACTGAGTTTGATTTAGGCCTTCAAGGAAAAAAACTAAGGGTTGAAAATTATTTGTATATATATATATATATATAATTAGGGGCTAATTTGGTTAAACGCTGTTGAAATGGCCAGATTTTATTAGAAAGAATTTGGTGTTTGATTGGTGAATTGATTTTGAGCCCAATGATGTATCAATTTGATCAAAAATAAATTAGATTGAGTCGATCAACATCGATGAATCATAAATCGAGCTTGCTTTGAGTTCATGAGCTGAATTAAAATTGGATTGAATTGAATTTGATTCGAGTTGAGTGATAGGTCTGAGTTGATGCTACGTCAGTGGGTATCCACCTAAGGGAAATCCTACGGGAGCGACATTTATACTAGGCTAGGAAGACCTAGGTGCTAAAGATGAACTGTGGGGAAATTGACCTTGAATAATGAGGTCAACAACTATGTCTCCTTAAAATTGTTTTCATTTATTCAATTTTTCCTGCAAAAAATAACTAAAATAATATATTTTCATTAAAAATAAATCACATAAAAAATTGCAAAATTTACACTTAACAGATAGCTATAGATCCTATGAGCTTCTCCATTATTGGACACCTTTATTCTACTTCTCATTATATTCTTACTTATATGATAGACTGACCAGTACTTCATCTCTTCTTGTTTAATGAGTGTCAAATTAACTGTAACCTTACCAACTCTTAAATGGAATAGAATGTCTGCATCCAATCTGGGACTTTGGAGTATATGGAATAAGAATAAAAGAAGCTTAAGTTATTGGAAGGTGACCTTGCTTTCTTCATCTCAAATAAACTTCTTGGCTTTTATCAATAATTAAAAGAATAGTGAGCACCTATTACCCAACCTAGATATGTGATATAACTTTTTGACTGGCCAATGAGTTATTGCGCCTACTTTTTTGTCCTTGGGGATGACATCTCAAATTTCAATTTCTTAGGATTAACTTTAATGCCTTCTATGGTGGTATGGGAGCCCAAACATTCTCTTAAATATGCACCAAAATTATATGTCAAAGGATTAAGATGCATATTATTCCTTTTAGCATTACGAATGATTCTTCATTAATAAGACTTGCATAAAGACTTCAATATTTCTCCCTTTTTGGTATTTGAAGACTTGATCAACAATCCTTTAATGGGTCACCGCTACATTCTTTAATCCAAATGAAATTACCTTACCAAAATATAATGTATTCCCAATTAAAAAAGAGAGCTTTTTATAATCATCAGGGTGCATCATTATTTGTGGAAATTAAAAAAAAATATATAGGAAGCTCATAACCAATAACCCACTACCAAGTAAGCTACTAAAAATATATTGTGTATTGGGTATCGTTCCCTTAAGCATTCCAAGTTGAGACTTTTAATGCTCATACACATTCTCGACTTGTGAAACACTTTTTTTCCTCATTACTACATTGGAGATCCAAACAAGATCCAATCTAATGAAGTCAGTGTTGAGCAGTTTCTTCACTTCAAGTTGCATGGAATTAGTGAACATAATCACCTTCTTCTATATCTTTTACTTTATGGTTCTAGCATCCTTCCTTACATTCAATTTATAACAAGTGACTTCTTCATCTAGGCCAAGCTTCTCACTCATCATTCAAGCTATGTCATTTTAAGAAATCTTGCGAGCACTATTGAGGCTTCATGGTACTGGTGAACTAAGACACAAAAAATCCTTTTAAAATATGAGGATATAATGACTCTTGATAGCTGGAGAGTGAACCATTTCAACACAAACTCCTTGAGTGTTTTGAAGAAAAATTGGCATTTTTATTGATGTCCAACAATAGGGTTATCAACTCAAAGGTGGTCATATGGTCAAATGGACTATCCCAAGTCCTATAGGACTCAAGTGTGACATCTTGAATTTTTATGGTAGCACTGCATCAGTTATCTCCCTAGAGAAAGTGTTGATCAATTCAAGTTAAATTGACTTTGGAATTTTGGAGGCACATTTTTTTCTTCATCATTCATCACCATGTGAACTATCAAGTTAGTGCTCTATTATATAACTTCTATAGTTAATTGCCAAGTTGGTTGAATATTTTATTCTCCTCTCCCTTTGTGTGCACCTTGGTGCCCCTTTTAGGGTTTCCTAATTCATTTTTGTCAACCTTTCCTCCATTTTCAAGAGATTTTTTTGAGTAATGTATTTAGGATCCTCTATGTTCACTAAGGGTTTGGAGTGAGTTTGTTAATAGAGCTACATAAATTTTATAGTCACAAGTATCAATCCACACTCATCACACATTTCAGTTTATTGGATCCACACTCATCGCACATTGAGTATCCGTTCTTCTGGAGAAAACAAGAAGAGAGAGCCTTGAAAGGGAGAGAGGAAAGGGGGGAGTATGAGAGGGAGAACATCCATGTGGGTTTTAAGGGAGTGTAGAGGGGGTTTCATACGGCTGCTCCGATAAGCTTGCACCTTAGTACCATCGTATTCAAGATTATGACTGAGACAAGTTTTGGATTGAAGAAGATCTCTTTTGGTGTCAAAGGACCCGGCTACTCCATCACACCAAGAAAGGTAAAAGCAATTCAAGGTCCTATGCTTGTGAAAAATTTATGGTCCTATGCCATCTCCTGGAGGGGGAGAAAAATATTATGATTCTCTGCTACACCAGGTTATTGGAAGAGATTTTTAAGGGCTTCTCCACCTAATTATGGGGGCAAAAGTAGATTCACTAAAGGTTTTGTGAAATACTTGGATAAATATTATCAAAGAATTGGATGTAGGCCAGGTTGACCGAACCACAAAAAATCTCTAGAGTTTGTTTATTCTTGATTTTTTTTTTTTGCACTTCATTTTTTGCATTTATTTTTGTGATAATTACTTGGTTAAAAATCTCTAACTTCTTTATAATAAATTAATTTTCTTCCTCATCAAGGGAAAAAATTATATTTTTTCAGATGTTAAAAATCTTTAAAGGGTTTTTTTTTTTAAAAGCGATATTTATATAGATTCTATCACTGAATAAAATAGTTAAAATATTGGATATAGTATTTAATAAATTTTTTATGTACTATAAGTCAAAATTTTATATCTTTCCTAATGAGACTCTAGTTATTGATGTGATTCAGAGCATTTGCATCTCTTAATCTATATAAATCTTGTAAGAGTGAAAAGCATATATGTTCACCTCTACAATTATAGTATCTCCTTAAAAACCTAGAATATTTTACATCTTATGTCTAGTCATGCTAATATCCTATCTCAATATTCCTAGTTATTCTTGTATTCCTCAATTAAGGTTATACATCACACTATATTTACTACACATATAGACACTATGTGCATTAAATTAAGAATGTGATAATATTTAAAAAATTATTTTTTATTTTTTATTTATATAATAAGAGTCTTCATTAGTATGTAACATGCACTTTATATCATCAATCCAAAAAAAAAAAAAGAATTAACCAGACATAGAATAAAATAAAAGCAATTTCATTTTAATTAAACTTATGGAAGAATAAAAATACAAGAGAGGGATATTACTAGAAAGGATCAAATTATCTCCTCTACACACATTTTCCCTTAACTTATAGAGTTGCTTCAAGAAACATAGTTAAATGCTCCAAATAAATGTATCTTGTACTTCCCTAGCCTCCCTTAGATTTTAATCTAAGAGGGAACTAGAGAAGTACTCTAAAATAAACTATTCAATTTTACTCATGTGATTAAACTCCCTTATAAATATAACAAAAGAAAATTATAGGACAATACAAAAAGTCATATGGTGCTGTGGCTCTTAAAAGAGCGATGTTATGGAGCCATTAAATTGAACTAACACCTGAGCGCTAAATGCTTTGCACCACCGTTGCCCTTACTAATAAGGATTAGTTACTTAGTGAACAATTGCATCTCTTCACTGAGAGATTGGGACCCTTAGAAATTACAACTGTAACACCATGGTGTTATTGACACTCAAGCGCTGTTTCACCTGAGTAATAAAAATGGCGCTGAGCCTTCAAACATTATAGCACTGTGGAACTTAAATATATAGAATATGATGTTTCCAAGCTAACGTTTTGATTTTATCGTGCTAGTAATGCTACGATGTTTGTTGTATTTCCACCGTAACACTTACAAACAAAGAACCTTGGATTGCAATATCAAATTTATGGCGAATTAGTAGTATTTAGGGTGAGGGTGACATAGTGGCATTATTTTGTAGGACACCATGGTGCTATTGTCTCCTTAGAATTTTTGCCATTTACTTGGTTTTTCCTGCAAAAAAATAACTAAAATTATATATTTTCATTAATATTTAAAACTTATAAAATATTACATAATTTAAACTTATCAGATAGCTATAGCCCTTATGAGCTTCTCCATTATTTGACACCTTTATTCTACTTCTCATTATATTCTTACTTATATGGTAGACTAACTAGTGCTTCGTCTCTTCTTGTTTAATGAGGGTCAAAATAATTGTAACCTTACCAACTCTTAAATGGAATAGAATGTCTACATCCAATCCAAGACTTTGGAGTATATGGAATGAGAATAAAAGAAGCTTAAGTTATTGGAAGGTGGACTTGTTTTCTTCATCTCAAATAAACATCTTGGCTTTTCTCAATAATTCAAAGAATAGTAAGCATCGATTACCCAACCTAGAGATGTGATATAACATTGTGAGTAGCCAATGAATTATTACACATCCTTTTTTTATCCTTGGAGATGATATCTCGAATTTCAATTTTTTAGGATTAACTTTAATGCATTCTAGGGTGATAAAGAAGCCCAAACATTCACCTAAATATGCACCAAAAGTATACTTCAAAGGATTAAAATGTATATTGTGCCTTTTACCATGAAGAATGTTTCTTCATTAATAAGACTTGCATAAAGACTTTAATATTTCTCCCTTTTTGGTATTTGAAGACTTGATCAACAATCCTTTAATGGGTCACCGCTACATTCTTTAATCCAAATGAAATTACCTTAAAAAAATATAATGTATTCCCATTATAAAAGAGGGCTTTTTATAGTCATCAGGGTGCATCCTTATTTGGTGAAACAAAAAAAAAAAAAGAATATAGGCAGCTCATGGCCAATGACCTACTACCAAGTCAGCTACTAAAAATATATTGTGTATTGGGTATCGTTCCCTTAAGCATTCCAAGTTGAGATTTATAATGCTCACACACATTCTCAACTTGTGAATCACTCTTTTGCCTAATTACTACATTAGAGATCCAATCTAATGAAGTCAGTGTTGAGTCGTTTCTTCACTTCAAGTTTGATGGAATCAGTGAACATAGTCACCTTCTTCTATATCTTTTACTTTATGGTTCTAGCATCCTTCCTTACAATAAATTTATAACAATAGACTTCTTCATCTAGGCCAAGCATCTCATTCATTATTCAAGCTATGTCATTTTAAGGAAATCTTGTGAGTACTTTTGAGGCTTCATGGCACTTGTGAACTAAGTCACAAAAATCCTTTTAAAATATGAGGATATAATGACTCTTGATAGCTGACGAGCGAACCATTTCAGCACAAACTCCCAGGTAGTATAGGACTCAAGTGTGACATCTTGAATTTTCATGGTAGCTTTGCATCGATTATCTCCCTAAAGAAAGTGTTGATTGATTCAGGTTTAATTGCCTTTGGAATTTTGGAGGCAGGTTTTATTCTTCATCATTCATCACCATGTGAATTATTAAGTTAGTGCTCTATTATATAACTTATATAGTTAATTGCCAACTTGGTTGAAAATTCTAGGGTGCTCCCCCTCTGTGTGCAACTTGGTGCCCCTACTATGGTTTCCTAAATCATTTTTGTCAACCTTTCCTCCAATTTCATGAGATTTTTATGAGTAATGTAATTAGGATTCTCTATGTTCACTAAGGGTTTGGAGTGAGTTTGTTAATAGAGCTGCATCAATCTTATAGTTATTGGTATCAATCCACACTCATCGCACATATCAGTTTGTTGGATCCAAATTTATCTATAAGTGATACCTAAGCTTACAAGTAAGTGAGCTCTTGAGGTTTAAATTGAGAACTTTCATGACGATGCAGAGAAAGAGAGTAAAAAATGTTTTAGGAAATAATTTCATAGCTCAACTATTTATAGTAACAAATGTCAGAAGATCAAAATATTCATCTTTCGTCCTTATTTATTGAGATGTAAGAGCAATAGTAAAGATCACATTAAACAAACAAATAAAAACATATCAATTAATGACCCTTAATATATACTACATTAAACACATGTCACACCATGCTAACTTAATGGATGATTACCTTTAGAAACTTTATTTTTATAGCAGGCCAGGTTATGTACTGTATAGTGCATAAGGAAGAGTAGGAGTAAGCGAGTCTACTGGTAAGTGTTGAACTAAGAATTTGATACTATAAATGAAAGTTCAGAGAGATTGTAACACCCCATTTTACTATCCCTAGGCACACCAAGAGGAGGGCATGAATTGATACTTTAAAAAATAATCAACAAAAATTTATGCAATATAATAACTTTTAAAAAATAAATTCTAGATGAGTAACCAACACAAATGGAAGAAATTTAAACTTGATTTTCTTTTTCAAATTTTGAAGCTAAAAAAATTAAGAGGAATATGTACTTTTTTTCTAATACAAATTAAATCTAACTATAACTTGCAATTAAAAAATTAACTCATATAGGAATTATGAACTCTAGAAAATAGAATAACAAAAAAGAAAAATAAGAAAGAGCAAACCATACATTTTATAGTTATTTAGTCAACCTTAACCAATGTCCACTCCCCAAAATCCTCTCCCGATATTGCACTAACACTATAGAGACTCTCATTTTGTCCCCACAGTAAGGCAGAGAAGCCCTTACAAACTACTTTCACTAAATATACAGTGAGGTTGAGAACCAAAAGTTATGTCAGCCTTCTGGTGATGGAATCAAACCTTCAATCCTTTTTCACCATCTTTGTAAAGGCAAAGAACTATAGACCCTAACTTTGAAGCTTCGCCCCCAAGAGCAACTCCAATAACTCACCAAGACCACTAGAGGAAGTAAGTTGCAAACTTGCCTGGAGCAACCATATGAACACCCCTCACACAACTGCTCCCTCGGATATAGCCTCACCTTCTCTCAATAAGCATAAATCTCACTCAAGAACTCTCCCTTAGACTTCCTTTAACAGCTAAAAGTCCTACTAGAGACTTCATTGAGTTGATTAAGTCCATGGATTCAATAAACCCTAAATTTTCAATTAGGTCGTGGTTATTCATATTGTATGATATAGGTTCATTCAGTCTAATTATTTCAAAATACAGGTTCTTAAAGTATGATGGAACAGTTGTTTAGATGAACAATTTAAATTTTACATACTTATTTTATAGTACAATAGTATGTTCATAAGGTACGATTAGTTCAATTTCCTTTTATTCATACCGAATGATTACTGTGATGACTGGAATCATCTCTATCAATCATCTAGTATGATTAGCTTCGTATAATACATGTAGTTCAAATATTAATGATTTTTGCTGCATGATTAACATTTTACTATAAGATTAGTTCAAAAACCAAGATTTTTGTCCAGTACAATAAATGGATGTTAGGATTTCATCTCTATCCATCGTATGGTATGATTTGTATCATAGATCATCATTAGCTATATTTATTAAATAATGATTTAATTAACTAATCACAAGAAATAATTTAAGCAAGATTTCAAATATCCTACAGTACGATTAGGATTGTATAGTATGATTAGTTCAAAATTTGGCTTTTAAAATACTTAAATTATCTCACTGCTAGGGTTTGCTGAAGGAAATAAATTGTATAGTATAATCTACATCATATAGTATGATTAGTTCATTAGTATTAATTACACAATTAGTTGTTATCCCTCTTTTTCTACAAAACTAATCATATTTTATGATTAGTTCAAAAACTTCTAGCTTACTTTTCTCACTCCCCTATGTGCGTGCATGATCACCAATTTAGCATACACCCTTATATGGGCAGACTCAAGAAATATAAAATAGAGGAAAATAAAAGAATACATACTCTTTTGAAAGATATTATATTCTACCCAAACTAGAGACATAATCAATCTAAAGTGGTGTATGATTTACCAAAAATATTAGTGCACAAAAAAATAATATTAAGTATACATGCTTGAAGAAATAAAATTTTAATTAATAATATTTGTTATCATTAAAATAAAAAGCTAGGGATCATGGATTGTAAAAATCTCCCCTATTTTGATGATAGAAAATATTTTTGGTTAAAAATGCATGTTAATATTTTTCTCCTAAGCTCCACCTTACTAGGTGATAGATTTAAAAATAGGGGTAAATTATTTTTAATTTTATTTAGATTTTAAAAATTTTTCGTATTTAATTTTAAAATAAAATACAAAAGAAGAAAAAATTCATTACAACTAGAAGATGCACAAGATGATTTGTTTAATAAAGATGAAAAAAAAAAACAACCAACTACTACACCCCCTTTTAACATCATCAAAAAGGAGGATCAAGCAAAAACATAAAAGAAATTACATAACATAGAAATAATAAAAAAACATAAAACACAACATAAAAATCCTAAAAGTAGAAAGTCCCCTAATCAGATGGTGGAGGTGGTTGGAAATATTTATGAATGGATGAAAATTGTTCCCCATACCACGCCATGTCAGCCTTTTTTATTATTATTGCTGTTGAATATGAGAATCCAGGTGGGACTTCAATTGATCAAATTGCTGAATCAACTCCTCATATGGGTAAGGCTGGTATGGTGGGATAGAAAGTGGAACTAGAGCTGATGATGGATCTAGTGCAGATGCAGCTACAGGACCAACTCCCCCTTCCACATTAAAATCAAGTTCTTCTTACCCTTGCCTCAGGTGATGATAAAAAAAAATATAAAAAGAATCATCAGTATAAAAGATAGAAAAATGATAGGCAGTAGCAGATTAGGAAAGCTCATACTTTTTTTTCATTATATAAGCAATTACATGACCAAGAGCAATGTTTTGCTTCCTTCTGGTGGAAGGAAGGCAAATGGGAGTAAGGTTTTGAATATAGTTAATAGTTATTTGGGCTTCATCAAATTAGGTTTCAAACATAATAAATTAGGTGACCAAGGAAGGAAGTAGAGTAATATTTATGTGATCTCCAGCTTTAGGAATAATTATGGTTCAAAGGACATGTTGGATAATGCACACATTTTTATTTAAGGAGTGAAGTAGTGGTTAACGTATATTGGGGTTGATGTACTTCTATGGAAAAGTCAAGATATGTGCCTAAGTCTTCCTTAGTGGTTTATATGGGTCTCCTATATACATTTGATCACATGATAGGAGTAGTAGCACTAACCCTTAGGTTTGTAAATAATTCATAGAGAAGTTCAGAATTAAAGCGAAATACGAGGGTAAGCAAAAATTGGAGAGAGGTGGATTCGAAGATATTCATCACCTCATAGTTCAAGGCTTTTTTTTTACCTCATAGTTCAAGGCTTATTGATTTAGCATTCTGGAGGGAGTGATGCAGGCTTCCTTGTACCTATAATATGCAACTTGATCATATGCAGATTGGAAGTAGTCATCAATAGGGCAATGACAAGAAGAGACGACTTGAGTTAGTCGACCATGCATACTACTCCGGCCATTTGAGCAAGTGAAAGTAAAAAAGTATGAGTCAAGAAGGAAGAAAGAATTTAAAAAATGGGATGCGATAAACATTAGAAAACCTTAAAAATTATAGAATATTAGTCGGTCGTATAATACGATTTGTGATCGTATAATATGATCAAATGAATTTAAATAATCTTGATAAATTGTTAAAAAATATGTAAAATCATACAGTATGATCATTATTATACTAGATGATTTTAAGGAAATAGGGTCATCTTGAGGAGTCATCTATACAACTTTTGATTAAATTGATCGTACAGTACAAATAGGTGTTCATATAGTACGATAGGTTTATTATTATCATACTGATAGATTTGAGTTCATCTAATGGATTTTAACACATGTATCATACCATATGAAGAGGTATTTGTATGGTATGCTCACCAGAATTGAATAGATCAAGACCATTTATTTAATGGGCGGAGATTTATGCAGGGATGTGTAGATCATATAGTACGAAAGGAATCATATATTATGATGTAAACATATTTTAATTTTCTTTTTTTATTTAAAATGATGCATGTATGATGATCAACGAGCATCTACCAAATAAAAAATAACAAAGAGCAAGAAATATGAAAAGCATAAAACAACAAATAAATAGTCATAAAAATTAAAAAAGTGACACATTTAAATAATACATACAAATGGTTAATTTTATATGATAGAGTAATTCGAATTCATCTTGAATCAAAAATGAATGTCTATAACATATAGTCTAGTCCTTATGGTGCTAATGGTGTCATAGGTAAGAGGTTTTGTGAAGATTTCTACCAATGTTCTCCAACCAATATATGATGTAGTTCTATATCTCCTTTGGTTATATGATCTGTAATGAAATTATGCCTAATGTTTAAATACTTAGTAAGGGAGTGTTGGATTAGATTTTTGAAAATGCATGTAACACAAATGTTATCACATAAAATAAGAATGGTGCCTATAGGTAGTCTAAAATCTAAGCTTTTTTAATTTGGCCATAAGACTTGAGCAATATAGCTTCCTACGGTAATGTATTCCACCTCAGTAGTGGATAAGGCCACTGAATTCTACTTTTTAGTAGTTTAAGAAACTAAGAATTTACCTATAAACTGATAGGTTCCTAATGTGATTTTTCAATCTACCATACATCCTACAAAGCCAGAGTATGAATATCTTATGATTTCAAAGGATATGCTAGGTCTAGAGAAATAGATACCTAGGTTTTGTGTGCCTAATAGGTATCTAAGGGCTCTCTTGATGGAAGTCATATGAGATTTTTTGGGATCAATCTAAAGTCTAGCACAGAGACATATATTAAGCATAATAACAGGTCTATTAGAAGTAAAATAAAGAAGTAATCCAATTATCCATTTATAACTATTCTGATTAACTGATTTTTCATTCGGATCCTTATCTAATTTAATAGTGCAGCTCAAAGGAATATTGATTTCCTTAGCATTATCCTTCTTGTATTTCTTAAGGATATCTTTGATATATTTTGATTGGCTAAGGAAGGTTCCATCATCCTTTTATTTCATACTAAATCCAAGGAAATTGGTAAGCTCTTCCATCATGCTCGTCTCATAATCCTCACTCATTATTTTTGAAAATTTATCACAAAGATTCTTATTTGTGTATCCAAATAGTATATCATTATTATAAATTTGAATAATTAGTAAATCTTCTCCTACTTTCTTAAGGAATAGAGTGGTTTCTATAATACCCCTAACAAAGGCTCTATCTAGGAGGAATGTGCTTAGCCTCTATTAAAAAAATATTTTTAAAAAAATGTACTCAGCCTCTAACACAAAGATCTAGGTGCTTGCTTCAATTCATATAATGCCTTCTTTAATTTGAATGCATGATTAGAAAATTGAGAATTCTCACCATCTAGGGTTGCTCAACATATACATCTTCTTTAATCACCCCATTTAAGAAGGTACTCTTAAAGTTCATCTAATATAACTTTAATACTCTAAAGCAAGCAAAGGATAATAGCATTCTATTAGCTTCTACTCTAGCTACAGGGGTAAAAGTCTCCTCAAAATTAATTCCTTCAATTTGATTGTACTCCTCAGCTACTAATCTAGTCTTACTCTTAATCTTTATGTCAAAGTCATTCATTTAATTTTAAAAACACATTTAGTTCCTACAACACTCTGGTCCTTAGGTGTTCTAAATAATTCACATATATCATTCCTAACAATTTAATTTAATTCTTCTTGCATTGCTAAAATCAAGAATTCATTGGCAAAGGCTTGATCTATGTTGGTGGGTTCTACCATAGAGATGAATGCAAAATGACTAACTTTCTTTCTAAGCCCATGCCTAATTCTAACACCTTCAGAAGGGTTTCCTAGGATACGTTCACTAGGGTGACTAGATTGTCTCCACTATCTAGATAATGGATCCTAAGGTTCTACTCTATCTCATAGGTTAATGGCTTCTACCACTAGGGTGAACTCTACTTCATATTCTTTTTCTAGCCTTTGCTCAAACGATTTATTTAATTCATCAAACATGATATAGATTTACTCTTCTACTACTAAGGTCCTCTTATTAAAAATTTTGTAGGCTTTAAATACAAAATAATATCTTAAGAAAACTCCATCATACTTGGGATCAAACTTTCCTAAAGGTGATTTTCTATTAATTAGGAAAAAATTTCTACAACTAAAGACATGCAAGTGAGAGAGGTTGGGTGTCTTGCCCTTAAGGAGCTCATAGGTTATCTTATTTAACTTGGATCTAATATAGACCACATTCAACACATAATAATAAGAATTTAATGCTTCTGTACTAAAGTATCTATGGATATAATATTCATCTAACATGTCCCTAGTAGCTTCAACTAAAGTTCTATTATTACTTTCAGCTATTCAATTATGTAGAGGAATCTAACCCAGGTGAATCCAAAGTAATCATTAACAATCACAAATCCATATGATTTCCCTCCTAGGCTAACTATTCTAATGGGTCCAGATAGATCCATATGAAAAATTTCTAGTGTCCTAGAGGTGATGACATCCTTGATTGAATGAAATGAATATTTAATTTGTTTTCCTTGTTGGAAGGCATAACGCAAGTGGTCCTTAGTGAAATTTAACTTTGGTATGCCTCTAACAATGTCTTTATGGGTAATCTTCCTAAGGGTCTTCATTCTTGCATGACATTTTCTCATATGTAATAACTAGGATTCATCAATAATATTTTTCAAATATAGAGAATTAGAGTATTCAATATAATTTCACATAACTGACTAATGCTAAGTAGCTTATATTTTAAATCGTCTACAAGTAAAACATTCTCAATGATAAATTTCTTCGAGTTATACCTGATCCCACCACTTTTCTTGTGGTGTTATCTCGCAGTTTATCCTTGCCTCCTAACTTGGCCTCCAACATGATGAAAAGTTTCAAACTTCCAAACATGTGCCTCGAGCATCTACTATCCAGGAACCACATTCTCTCACTAGGCCTTTTGTTATAGAAATCCTGTAAAGTTAATCAAATATTAGATTTGGGAACTCCTTATGACGTAGTAAATAACTTGCATGCATGTTATGTTGTAGTACAAGTAATTTTGGCCTCCGCACTAGATGTGTCCTATGGTGTATTATATAAGCGCGGGCTGTGACCTAGCATACCATAAGAATGACACCTAACCCTAGGGAATGGATTTACTAATTTATGTTGAGGTTTGTGCCTCTTCGTTGGGGTATATAATGTATACAGTGATGTAGGTTTATAATATTATGTCAATATAAGTGGTATTTTATTTAGCTGAAGTGCATAGATTTTTGCTTTTAGGGATTGATTTTCACTTTCAAGAATTTCAACTTCCCATTTTAATGCATGAAAATTACTATATAATTTAGTTGTAAAAGTTTCTAATAGTTTGTATTAATTTTCTATCTCAAGATGCTTTGATTTTAAAGATTCATATGCATTGGTTAGATCAATATGCTTCTTATTTAATGCATCAAACTCGTCGAGTAAGCATATGATATAACAATGTAAAGTAGAAAATTTAACTATCAGATAATAATGAACTTTTTGTAAAGTATAAAATTTAGTGTTTAAGATAGCATATTGAAAGTTTGTTAGGGATGTTAAGCACTTATGAACTAGCCCGAGGAAAACCAAGAGGAGGGTGAATTGATGTTTTAAAAATTCTAAAAAAAAAAAAATCACAATCTTCTGTAATATATCAAAACCACAAACCAAACAATCATTCACCAAAAAATAAAGTGCGTAAATTAAATGCAAAAATGCAATAAGAAAAAACACACCATATTTTATAGTGGTTCAGTCAACTTGACCTACGTCCACTCCCAGAGCCTCTCCTCTGGGTATGGCACTAAACTCATTGACTCTCCTTTTGCTCCTATAACAAGGAAGAGAAACCCTTACAAAAACTCCTTTCCACCGACCTCGGTGAGTCAGAGAACCAAACTCATTTTGCTTCCTCCAGAAGTAGGTAGAGAACCTGAATCCTTTCAATTCCTCCTGAAGCAAGTAGAGAACCTCAATCAATCGCTGAAGTAGACCTCTCTAGAACCTCCAAGGAATAAGGGATGATGACTAGAGAAGATGTCTCAAATTATTTCTTTGAGAAACCTTTGTGAACCCCTCACAAACTCCCCCTCATCAGATCCTCTCTCTCTCTCTCTCCCAAGCTCTCCCTCTCCTCTTAGCTCTCTTAGGTCAGGACAACAGCAAAAGTTTCAATTTTCAGTAAACAAGATGTCTTATATAGAAGGTCTTAAAATTTGCCCTAAATTGCAAAAAAACTGATAAAGATCATCGAGGATGATCAACGGATCATCCTATATGATCAGTACAAATTAAGCCCAAATCAGCTAGGACAATCTGGGGGAGGTTGGATGATTAGAAGATTTATTTATTCTGAATATGCAGGTTAATATAAATATCATCTTGTACGATTAAATCAAAATTTCAAGTATCATCCATACCATCGCTCTATTCTGCTAGACTTTTCATATTGGATGATGAAAAAATAACTGATCATCCTGGATGACTTTCGGATCATCCAGTACGATTAGTTCAAATGAATACACATCATCTAAAACATCATTCTAATTGTCCAGGAAGAAACTAAGGTTTGTTTAGCTGATCGTCCAAGATGATCCTATGATCACCCAAGATGATATGATCGATCAATCAAACTTTAATTGCTTTCCTTAATCATCAGTCTAATTTAGGCATAATTGTAATACATAATCCAGGACGATATCCTGTCCGATGTCCAAAATTAATAACATGCCTAAAAGAGTTAGTGGTTGATTCTTTCTTATTTGAGCATATTGGCTAGGATGATACTAATATTGTCCAGGATGATTTGCTTAATTTCGGCTGCCTTAACCAGGATGCCATAATTATGGTTTCTATTTTTAACTTATTTTCCAGGATGATTCTGGATTATCCTGGATGATATGATCAATAATATAAAACTCTAAAATAGATAGAATTTTTTCCCCAGAGTGTCTGCATACAAGGTTACTTAGCATCAGGACCCACTTTGTTATATTTGACTCAAGAAAAGGTAAAAACACTTGATGTACACTTACAGACTAACGCAATCCTAATCTACCCAATGTTGAGCTGGCTTGATTTGCAATTGATCATGTGGACCTGAAATATTAGTAGGCAGGGAAATAGTAAAAAAATAAAAATATTCAAAATGTTTGTTATCATCAAAACTATAATCCCTTAATCCAAATTTACAACAATCTCCCCCTTTTTTATGATAGCAAACATTTGGTAGAAAATTCAACTTAAGCAGTTAAATGAAACATAACATGAAGGAAAACATTATGAACCAAGCAATGCAAATTTTACTAAAATCAAATAGATGGTACAAACACTAAACAAAAGTAGTAAAAAAAGGTACAATGAAATAACACAAATACTACTACTATCCCTTTTAACATCACAAAAAGAAGGAAACCAGAAAAGAGAATACAACAACAACAACAACATCAAGCCTTTATCCCACTACATGGGGTCGGCTACATGAATTCTTTTTCTCCATTGTGTCCAATTAAAAGTCAAATTCTCATTTAAATCTAATAAAGAAAGGTCATTCCTAATATTTTCTAACCAAGTCTTTTTAGGTCTACCCCTACCTTTCTTAATATAAGTCAAATCTAATACCTCTACTCTCCTAACTGGGTCATCGCAAGGCCGCCGTTTTATTTGACCAAACCATCTAAGACGACTTTCTCTAATCTTATCTTCTACTGGAGCTACTCCAACCTTTTCACGTATATGCTCATTTTGTATACTATCTCTAAGGGTAAAGCCACTCATCCACCTGAGCATCCTCATCTCTGCCACACTTAACTTAGTATTATGCTTCTCTTTTAAAGGCCAACATTCGGCACCATAAAGCATTGCAGGCCTCACTACCATCTTATAGAATTTTCCCTTAAATTTGAGGGGTACATTTCTATCACATAGCAAGCCCGATGCATTCCTCCACTTCAACCATCCAACTTGAATTCTGCTGATAATATCCCCATCTATTTCACCATCACTCTGAACAATAGATCCAAGATATCTAAAACTTATACTCTTATTAATGACTTGATCGCCTAAAGTCACAATCCCCTCACTAGGTCTATTACTACTAAAATTACACTCCATATATTCCGTTTTAGATCTACTCAAGTGAAAACCTTTAGACTCTAAGGTTGACCTCCATAATTCAAGTTTACCTTCAACTCCCTCTCTAGTCTTATCAATAAGAAGAATATCATCAGCAAAAAGCATACACCAAGGTACATCCTCTTGCAAATGTCTAGTGAGAACATCTATGATTAAAGCAAAAAAGATATGGGCTTAAGGCTGATCCTTGATGTAACCCAACCGAAATAGGGAAATAAAAAATACAAAAGAAATAAATAACATCATAGAAAATGTAACAATGAAAATAATCTACAAGTACAAAGGACCCTGATCATCAAAATGTGGTGGTGGTGGCAGCTGAAAGAAGTTAGAAATAACAGTGAACTGCTCCCCAAACCAGGTCATATCCTTGCGTGCTGCTGCTATCGATGAGCCACATATGCATCAAATCTAGCCATATTTATCTCATGTTGTTACTCCTATGTAATAATGAAAGAATCGAACCTAGCCTCCCACTGGTCAAATTTCTCCACCAGCTGATATAGCTGTGAGTGCTGGTAGAGTGGAGCAAGTGCAAGAATAGGTGTAGGAGTAGCTTCCTCCTCAGCTCCCTCAACCTCCTCATGCTCTGGATGGAGATGAGTACTGTGAAGAATGTAGAAGGAGTTGTTGGTGTAGATGGTAGGCTAAAAATTAGGTGAGACATGATATTAAATATTGTATTTGGTTTCTAGGACATAGGCTATGATATGTCCTAAGGAAAGGTTAGGCTTTCTTCAGTGCCCTAGATCCCAAATTCTAGTCAGATGCTCAATTTAATAAAAAATAAGATCAACTTCATTGAATTCCCTATGGCCATTATGTAGAAGGTGGTGATTGAAAGGAGAGAAGTGATGTGGACATGATCACTAGCTTTGGAAAAAACTAAGGTATGAAGTACATGTTGGATTATCCTGGCATCCTTTACTAAGGTGCTAGACACCCCATCATGATAAGAGACATGAGTGTTTCTCAAAAGGTGATTAGAAGGAGCCCAGTCATGATCAGGATCTTAAGACAAGAGGTAAATCTTGTCTCTAGTAGTAAACAGTTGGAAGAGTTCATGGTAGTCCTGATAGGTATTTATATAGGGCATTTGTTTACATAGGACTGAAGGACAGTGTAAGTGGAATTTATCCTAAAGCTCATAAAAAATTCATAAAGAAGTTTAGAATTGAAGGGGAAGGCGAGTGTAAGAATAAAAGCGAGGGAGGTGTGATAAAAAGATTAAGGATAGGGTAAGTGTACATACGAGGTTTGACAGTCCTGTATAGAGTGATCTCAAATGTCTTATAAATAAAATAGGCATCTTGGTCAGCTGCCTCAGTGAATCCAGGGTCAACAGTGGCCCTTGAAGAAAATCTTACCAATATTCTAGAGTGCTTGCCACCCGCCATTGAACAAATAAGGGAAAGGAAGAAGATTAGAAAGGAATGAAGAAAGAAAGTGTAAAGAAAATAGTTCAAACTAGCTATTCATAAAGAATCAGTCATATCATCCAGTACGATCGCAGAATTTTCCAGGATGATTAGGTGAAATTAAGACATTAAGGATGATTAGTTAAAAAGGTGATCCTATCATCCAGAATGATCATGCATCATCTAGGATGATTAGACTCAGGTGATCATCCTGAGGAGTCATAACGGATGACCATTGAAAAAGTATATCATCGAGGATGATAAGGTGGATCGTCTAGGATGATCAAAAATAATGGATTTTACCAACCGAATTTAAGAAATGTAATTATTTTTACTATGTGGATCATTCAAGGCAAACAAGTGGATCATCCAGGATGATTATAAATAATTGAAGAAAAATTTGATCAAATCATCTAAGATGATGTGGATCATCTAAGATGATCACAGATAATTGAGCAGGATTTTATCAGATCGTTCGGGATGATGAGTATCATCCAGGAAAATCTCAAATGATTTAGTCAGATCAGCCATTAGATGAAAGATGAAGGGTGGATTGAATATATCATTCAGGATGATGTGACCAAAAATTTGAAATTTGGAAGATGGAGGTGATAAGATGGTGCACAAAAAACATAAAAACCTATAAAAATAAAACATAAAATAATAAAAAAGACAAAAAATGACAAAAAGAATGAAAAAATTAATATTTTTTAATCAAAGCATGAATATGATAAATTTTCCATGTGATTGAATTAAAAATTTATGAGAAAAATGAGTTAGCATCATCATAACCAAAAAATGGTAGAACATCAGATTTTGTTAACCCTAGCTCGGACTTCTTACAGGGCAAACCATCTTTTAAAAACAAAGATCCAACTTAGAAAAAATAATTGGATAAGAAAAAGTGATATGTTCAAACCTTATTTCCAGAAAAATATCTTATAGAATAATATATCAAAGTAATTAGTCACAATCATGTATCAAGCATTTGAAAATATTAAGTGACACATGAATTCTTTTAAGATTTAAAGGTTTGAAAGAGAAGGAAGCTTTCTTTCTTGTGGGCTCATTTTGTGCCTCTTGTCAATTGGTTGGTACATTTTACGTATCTTTTGATTTTTGATACACTTTGTGTATCTTTCAATTTTTTTGGCGATAATTACCCATCTTTTCAATTTTTTTTTCTTTTTGGACTCATTTTATACCTCTTGTCATTTTAGGAAGCTATATCCCTTTCAAAACTTTTAAATACTCTCAATTGTGAGAATATCTTGTCACCTACATCAAGTAATCTTTGAATCACGCCTTGCTCGTAGACAATGAGTGAGTTGACGTAAAAAACATAATACATATTTAAATCTTTAGATTCAAAAATTGTAGTGACCTTAGCATCATAAGCACTAGATAGAAAATATAAAATTTTGTTAATCTTTTTAGAATTAGAAATTTCTCTACCTAATGTATGCAGGGATGTCAATATCTAACTGAATCTAGTGTATATTTCAGTTATATTCTCATCAGGTTTCATGCAAAATAGTTCATAGTCATGTAATAGCATGTTCAACTTAGACTATTTGACTTCATTAGTTCCCTCATATGTGATGCATAGTCTATCCAATATTTCATTCCCCATAATACATGTAGACAATCTCATATAATATTTAGATTTCAAAGCATAGAAAAAATTGTTAAAACATTGTGCATTCAATTGAGTGAGCTCTCTATCCT
The DNA here is from genome assembly GCF_001605985.2 of Dendrobium catenatum. Classification (NCBI taxonomy): domain Eukaryota; kingdom Viridiplantae; phylum Streptophyta; class Magnoliopsida; order Asparagales; family Orchidaceae; genus Dendrobium; species Dendrobium catenatum. Next base: position 375,416 of record NW_021320132.1, on the reverse strand, counting down.
CTTGACTCTTCAGTAAATGAGAAATTCGTTTTGAATCCATTAATTATACATGATCAAAGTGAATAATCAGTTTGAATCATATGCCAAATTCTAAAAATAATAAATTATAGAAATGTTAACATATAAATTTTCCAAAAATATAAATGTATATTTTCAAATAGAGGTGGATGGGTTAAAGAATAACCCTTAGAAGTATTTATATTACCAAAATGTGTCATAATATCTTTACTTAGGGATTTTAAAATCATGAAATTCAAGACCCTCTTTGATACCACTCAAAAGGTTGAGAAGGCTATAAGTCCTCGTTAAAATATCCCTAGGCACACCAAAAGGAGATGTTAATTGGTACTTTAAAAATTACTAAAAAAATTAGTTTTATGCAATATAACAACTTTTAAAAAAACTATTTCTAGATGTATAATTAATATAAATAGAAGTAATTTAAATATGATTTCCTTTTTCAAAGTTTTAAAGCTTAAAACAATCAAGAGGAATATGTAATTTTTTCCTATCACAAATTAATTCTAACTGCATCTTGTAATAAAAAATTAAACACGTATAAGAAATTTAAAGTATAGAAATTAAAAGATCAAAAAAGAAAAATCAGAAAGAGAATACAAGAAATTTTATAGTCGTTCGGTCAACCTTGACATACGTCCACTCCTTGGAGTCCTCGTCAGAGACCTCCTCTATAGGTATTACACTAACACTATGACTCTCCTTTTTCCCCCACAGTGAAAGGTGAATAAGCCCTTACAAATTACTTTTACCAAACTTGATGTAGTGGAGAATCGAAAGTTATGTCACCCTTATGGTGATAGCAGTGAACCTTCAATCTTTTTTGACCCTCCTAATGAAGGAAAATAACCCATTAAATCTTTCTCACCCTCCTACTGATGGTAGAAAACCATCAATCATTTTTGATACTCTTAGTGAATGCAAAAAAAATAACCTTAGACCCTCAATTTAAAGCTTATCTCTAAAGACCAACTCCAATAACTTACCAAGGCCACTAGAGGAAGCAGGTGTAAGCTTGCCTTGAGCAACCGTGTAAATACTCCTCACACTCCTCCCTCATCCACAGCCTCATCTCCTTTCTCTCTCTAAGCCTAAAGCTCTCTCAAAAATTCTCCTTTAGAGTTCCTTTAATAGCCCAAAGTCTTACTATAGACTTTATTTAGTTACTTAAGTACAGGGCTTCCAAAAACCATAAATTTTTAATTAGGTTGTGGCAATTTGTATTGTACGATCAAGGTTCATACATTATAATTACTTTAAAATAAGGGTTCATCTAGTACGATGGAACATTCTTTTAGATGAAATTTTCAAATTTATGCACCCATCATACAATATGATTGTAAGTTTATATAGTATGATTAGTTTAATTTTCTTTTATTCATATAAAATGATTACTGGGATGATTGGAAGTCATCTCTATCAATCATCTACTATAATTAGCATAATATAGTATGTTATATTTAATAGTTCGAATAATATGATCAACATCATATTATATGATTAGTTTAAAATCAAGGTTTTTGTCCAGTAAAATATCTGAAATGATTAGATTTTATCTCTATCAATTATACGGTACAATCTACATCATATGAATAATTAGCCATATTTATTAAACCTTTGTTTAATTGACTAATCACATGGAATAATTTAAGTAAGATTTTAAGTATTGTATAGTATGATTAGGATCATATAATACTATTAGTATAAATTTTAATTTTTAAAATACTTAAATAATCTAGTGGTTAGGGTTTCTTAATGGAAACAAATTGTGCAATATGAGATGCATCATATAGTTGATTGGTTCATTAATATTAATTACACAAAGAACCCTCTTTTCTCATATAACTGGTCATACAATACGATTGTAATTGTATGGTATAATTAGTTCAAAAAATCTCTACTCACTTATCTTACTCCCCTGTACTTGTGTACATGGTCACCAGTTTAACATACACCCTTACATGGCTAGACTCAAGAAATATAAAATAAAGGAAGATAAAAAATATAGACTCTTTTGAAAGAAATCTTACTTTACCTAAACTTGAACCATGATCAATCTTAAGTGTATGATGTACTTGAAATGTTAGTACACACAAAAAAATAATGTCTAATATATAAGATAAAAAAAATAAATTTTAATCAATAATATTTGTTATCAAAATCACAAGCTAGGGATCCTAGATTGCAATAATAAAATATCCCAAAGCTATTAAATACCAATGTTAGAGCTCTAAATTTTCCTTAAAAAGGGTAGCATATGGCCTTAAGTTATTGGAATGATAAGCTCTGGATTCAATGAATTATGATGGATGAAATGAGACCCTCTTAAAAATACTTTTTTGTTGTTGAGTTAATCAACAATATTTATGATGCTTCCTCAAACATAATGGTGAGTGGTAATGATGGCATGTTCTTACTGAAGGAGATTTGACAAGTTGAGAAGTCCAAGAGATCTATTAATTATTCTAGTTTTGATTGGGGAGGGGGGAGAGGGGGGTACTCTGGGTATTTTTGACAAGTTATATCTCGATAACCCTTCGGTGAGTTCCCTTATGAGTTCTTAGTTCACCTATTGTGAACCGTTAACGAACTATTAAATACCTACAATTTATATATATGTGTGCTAGTCTAATAATTAATAAATATTTTAAGAGGATTTTAAAGTTATTATGTTGAAGTGGTAATGCTTCTATATTTTTATAGATAGATTATATTATTAAATGACTTTACTGAGTAATGCTCTAACATCTCTCTGGCTCTGGGTTTAGAGGTGATTTTGGGGCGATTCTAGGGCTTCTTTCGCATGCTAGTTTACTCTTCTCGTGGCTATTTCTTTTGATTTTTATGCCTATTTCTTTTAGCTTTTTTCTATTTCTGATCTTCCTTCTCCTCATTTTGAAGTTTCATGGTTTCTCGGTATTGGGCAATGATGACCCCTTCATCATCGAACCCGACATCTTCCTCTCTTTTTGCGGGGAATTCAAGATCTTTTAAAGATGTTGTAGCCAGCTTTTCTTCATCTTCTGCTAATCTGAAATTGTGCAGTCATCCTTCAAGGGCTGCCCGGCGATCTTATTTAAAGATTTATTTGGTTGAATAGTTAGCAGCACCTTTTTCTTTAACACTTGTTGGTAAATTCATGTTGAGATGTCCTAACCTTAATGTTATTCACAAGTTTTTTCTAAACCTAAAACTTTCTAGATCATTTCACATCGGATTACTTGATCAAAGACATGTTGCTATCCAACTTGCTAATAATCTTGATTATAGATGCAGTTTTGCTAGGAGATCTTACTATATTCAATCCTGCCAAATGAGTTTGCTTAAATGGACGTCGGATTTTGATGTGATGGCGGAATCCCCTATTACACCAGTTTGGATTTATTTTCTGAATTTGATGCTTCACTTCTTTAATCGTCAAATTCTTTTTGGTATGGCTTCTATTTTTGGGAGACCATTGCAAATGGACCAAGCTATTACGGCTGTGTCGAGACTATCTGTAGCTCGGGTATTAGTTGAACTTGATTTTTCTCAAAAACATCCTACTGAAAAATGGATTGGGTCTACAGTCAAGGGGTATTTCTAAAAAATTGAGTTTGAAAATTTAACCTTTTTTTGCTCTTTTTGCAAGATGCATGGCCATGGTATGAATGACTATTTTTTGAAACATCCTCATCTCCATAAAGAAAAGAAATCATTGAAACATAATGAGGGGGTGGCTGCTCAGGTTTTATCTAATCATACTCTCATTAATTTAGAGGACCATAACTCAATTCCTCTTCAGAATTGTGAGGAACTAAGGATGGTTAATGGGGAGGAAACTCTTCCTTCTAATCCTAATGTTGTTTCAGTGAATCATGATCAGTGAGTTATAGTTCAATCTTTTGATACTCCTATTATTAATTATGAAAAGAATGCTAAGGCTCCTTTGTCTAGTATTAAAGTTCTCAATTTTTCCCTTATTGAAACTAACCCTTCATGTACTTTTACTCAAAATGTTTCTGAGTCTAGTGGTGTTATGCTTGCCTCTACTATTTCTAAACCTTTAAATGAACAGGAAGTTTTGGATACTCAAGTGCCTTATAAGAGGGGGAGATGAATGATATCACTTTAGAGGAAGGTGAATTTGTTTCTTTGAAGATTGTCTTTCCTATCTCTACAGATATGAAAGGGCCTGTTGTGAGAAACCATGATAATTTAGAGGATGATGATATGTTTATGGAGGATGAATGTCCTAAACAGACTGCTCTTAGGGAACATTCAAGTGTTAGTAAGACTATCTCTACTTGTTATTATAATAATGATTCTTTGACTGATACTAAAGATATGCATATTGCTGCTAAATGTTTTGCCAGGGATGATAATGATTTTAGTTTTAGTAAAGTTCATAGTAAAATAGGAAGGAAGCCTAAGCATATCTCTTTGTAACCTCCTAGAAGCACCAGTTTGCATACTTCCCACTAAGTTTTTTCTTTATGTTTAATGCTATTATTTGTAATGTTAGGGGTATTGGTTGTCCTCTTCTAGAATTTGTGTTAAGAATTTATGTCGTATTCATAACCTTTCTATCCTTGTATTGCTTGAGCCTCTTATTTCCTCGGCTAAATTGTTAAGCACCACTCTTTTTTTGTGTTTTAAACATGTTATTTCTAATATGTCTAATAAGATTTGGGTTTTTTGGAAAGCCTCGATTAAAATTGATGTTATTAGTAATTTTGCTTAGGTTTTCTATTGTAAAGTTAAGGTTCATAGTTTCCATTATTGTGCCGCTTTTGTGTATGCAGCCTCCTCTCTTTATAATAGAAAAGTGCTTTGGGAGCAACTTATTGATTTTCATAATATTTGTAAATTTCCTTGGATTATTGGTGGAGATTTTAATGATATCACTAACCCATCTGAAAGGATTGGAGGGGCCCCTCCTTTTCGTTTTATGGAGGATTTCAATAGTATGATATTAACTTGTAGCTTAAAAATTGATATTAGTTTTGCTGGAAATAATTTTACTTGGAATAGGGGTCATTTATGGAAAAGGTAGGATCGTGTGCACTTTAATGACTCTTGGATTAACTCCCTTATTTCCTCTAATGTGCAACATCTTAGTAGAATTTTATCTGATCACTCTCTGTTACTAATTAACCTTAAATTTAGACAATCCATTGCTTCCTCCCATTTTAGATTCCAAAACATGTGGCTTTGTCATGACTCTTTTTTTTTAATGTTATTCAGAATAATTGGCAAGCTCCGTTACATTCAGATAATTCTATTTGTGGTATGAGGAGACTTTGGTTTAAGCTGAAAAGGCTGAAATAATTTTTAAATTGGTGGAATCATAATGTTTTAAAAAATCTTTTCTCTAATATTTTTCATGTTTAACAACTAGTTAATTCTCTTGAGTTGGCTTATCAAGATGACCCTACGGATAATAATTTTTTCCTTTTAAAGAAGTCTAAAGAGGACCTCTTTAATTTTCAAGCTCAGGAGGAGACTTTTTAGAAGCATAAATTTGCTACTAAGCACTTGGTTGAAGGTGAAAATAACAACAAATACTTCCATGTGTTCGTTAAGATACAAAGGGCTAAAAATAGTGTCACTAAAATCCAAAGGGAGGATGGCTCTGTTACTGATAACTCTGTGGAGATTACTAATTTATCTAAGCAACATTTTCAAACTCATTTCAATAAAGTGTTAAGTCCTTCTCATATTATTAATCATTCTTTCATTCCTTCTCTTATTTCTCTTGAGGAGAATATCAATCTCTCTAGGCCTCCTTTTTTTGAGGAGGTTAAAGAAACTATTGGATATGAATAGTAACTCTGTGGCTAAGCCTAATGGTTTTACCACTCTTTTTTTTTCAAAAAGCTTGGCATATTATTGATAATGATATTTTTTTGTTGTTTTAAATTTCTTTTTTGGTAACTCTATACCTAAGTTTTTTACTTCTACCTCTATTGTTCTTGTTCCTAGAAACAAGGTTGTTAACACTTGGAATGATTTTAAACATATAAGTCTTTGCAATTTTTTTAGTAAATTGATCTCTAAAAATATTATGAATCATTTTACTTCCATTTTACCTAGAATTATCTCTTCTAATCATATGTATTTTATTAAAGTTAGGGCCATTACTGATAACATTTTGTTGGCTCAGGAATTCTATCAAGATTTGGATGTCAGAGTTAGAGGGGGTAATTTAATTCTCAAGCTTGATATTGCTAAAGCATATGATAATATTGATTAGAATTTTCTATTTCTTACTTTTGAGTTTTTTAGGTTTAACTTTGCTTTTATCAAGCTTATTAAGAATTATATTGAAGATGTTTATTTTTCTATCATTGTTAATGGCTCTAATCATGGTTTTTTCAAAGCTTCACATAGCTTAAGGAAAGGTGATCCTATTTCTCCTGCCCTCTTCATTATTGCTATTGAATTTCTTTCTAAGGGGCTTTTTAACTTGTTTGATACTAATCCTGGTCTTTATTTTAGAACTTTGGGAGGGTTTCCCACATCCTATTTATGCTTTGCGAACAATTTTATTATTTTTATTAATGCTTCTAGGAATAACATTCAAAAACTTATGGATTTCTTCTATCAATTTGTGTCAGTTAATGGTTTAGCCTTTAGCAAAAATAAAAGTTGTTTCATTACTTCTAAAAGAATTTCTATCGATCGTATTTCTTCAATTAAAAATCTTACTGGTTTTATGCATGCTCATTTGCCCATCAAGTATCTTGGTGTTCCTCTTTTTAATGGGAGGAAGAGATCTTTTTTGTTTGATGATCTTATTTCCTCTGTCCAAAACCAATTGTTATCTTAGGAGTACAATTTCCTTAGGTTTGGTAAAAGAGTTATTCTTATTAAAAGTGTTCTTTGTGCTTTACCGATTTATAGTTTTCAAACTATTTTTCCTACTCAAATTGTTTGTGATAGGATTCACAAATTGATTAACAAATTTTTTTTAAAAGGCTCTTTTTCTATTTATAAAATTCATTGGGCTGCTTGGGAGAAGTTTTGTGATGTTTTAACTACAGGTGGTTTTGGTTGTAAGAATTTTTATGATCTGGATAAGTCTTTTTCTTTTAAACTTTGGTATAATTTACATTCTAATGATAATTTTTGTGCTAAATTTATGATTTCCAAGTATTGTAGTGGCAAGCATACTACTAACTATTTTCCTAAACAAGGTGACTCTAGAGTTTGGAAAAGACTTTACAAGGTCAAATGGGAGGTGGAGCCCTTTATTTCTTGGGGACTTGTGATAGTAATATTTTCTTTTAGCAAGATCGGTGGTTGGGTAAACACTCTATTGATTATATTTTGAATTCTTCTTCTACTGCTTCTGTTAAGGTTAACTCCTTTTTTAATGATAATGGCTGGGATTATGAAAATCTTTCTAACGTTATTCTTGATTTCATTATTCATCTCATTATAAACTTACCTATTAATACTGAGTTGAAGGATACTATCTTATATGATTTTTCTAAAGATGGTGATTTACACTTAAAGGACGCTTGGCATACTTTCAGAGCTAAGAGAAATATTGACAATATTTTTAAGTTTATTTGGCATAAGAGCATTCCTTCCACTGTTTCTGTCTTTGTTTAGAGAACTTTGCATAGATATTTACCCACTGATGATAATCTCACTAAGTCTGGCTTCCAAGTGTCAATGTTGTTGCCATTTGGAGAATATGCATCATGTCTTTATCTCTGGCCATGTTGTTGTTAGAACATGGGTCTATTTTGATGATTTTTTTAACCTAAATTATTTTAATAGCAATCTCTCTATGAAATCTATGCTTAATGCTTGGTTTATTTATTCTAATGGTCACATTCGTAATGTTATCCCTTCTCTCATTCTCTAGTTTCTTTTGTTGGAAAGGAATAACTATATTTTTAATGTTATTAAAATGAACCATCTTAATGTGACTCAGATGGTTAAGGATAAGGTTTTCTCTCTTGTGGTTGTTAAGTTAATCTCTTATAAGAATTTCATGAATTATTATTTCGTTTGCAATGCTTTAGGGATTAGGTGGATGGGTGATCTAAATGATTCTGAAGCTAATATTATTTATTGGATCAAACCTCCTAGTAACTTCTTTAAATTGAATGTGGATGGGGATTGTGGTGAGTCTTCTGGAGGTTGAGGTGGTATTATTAGGGATAGCAGTGGTTGCCTTATTTTAGCCTTTGTTGGGCCTGCCCTTCTTGCAATTACGGTAATGCTATTACCTTGGCTATTCTTTATGGTATCCAGTTATTTATTTCCCTTAATTTAACTAATTTACTTATTGAGCTGAACTCTGATTATGATTTATGGCCATTTTTAATTGAGGGGGGATACATTTTGTATCCCTGATCATTTTTATCAAATTAGAGAAATTAAGAAGCTTTTGGTCTCTTTGAATTATGAGTTTTTGCACACTAACAAGGAGGGGAATGTGTATGTTTATTGGCTTGTGAACTGGGGTTATTCCCTTTCGTGTTTTACTAATATTATTGGGGCTTCCATTTCGGTTCCTCTTTGTAGTTTGCTCAAACTAGATGAACTTCTCTTTCCTTATATTATTTCTTAAGTGGCTTTCCTCCTTGGTGGATTGTTGGTTGTTTTGGGTGTTATGGATTTTTGTTGGTTGGACTATTTTGTAGTTTCTATATGCTTTTCCTAGTTTTGGGCTTCTTCAATTTACGTTTTATGCTAGTTTACTTCTGTTGGCTAGGCCTTGGTTTGTCTAGCCTAAGGGTCTCCTGAGATGGAGTTTATTTCTTTGTTGGGACTTCCAGTACTTCTCCTTGTTGGGGGTGCTCTATTTTTTCCATTATTTGCTGAGTTCTGGCATTTTTGGTTTGAGGTCATGTTCAAATTTCTTTGTTTTTACTACTAGGTGTTCTATTCTGGTTGTTGGGGGTTTTATTTTTGGCTTTTATTACTCTATTTGGTCATTAGGTTAGTTGTGACTAGCTACCTTGACTGGTTCCTTGCTCTTATTTATCTCCTTGAAATCTATGGTTTAGTTGGGGCCCTTCTTTCTATTTCTTTTATTGGTTTCTTGGGCATTTCATCTTGCTTTTTAGTTGTAATTGTCTGGGTGTTGTATTCCATCTTTTGTCTGTATCTTTTGGGTATCTTCAGTTTAGCTTTGGTCTGCATGGATTTAAACTTGAGTTATGATTGCAATGTCCCTATTGCTGAGAGTTTATACCATTGGTGCTCTCCTTTTTTCAGAGTGCATCTTTGGACTGTTGGGGTTTGAGCTCTGCATTGGATAGGGTTTGGACTCTGTTTCAAGTCAGCTGTTGGAATGTCTTTGGCCTGATTTTTTGTGATTCTATGGAGGATCCCTACTGTGTTGTTGGGGACTTTAAGCTGTTGTTTTCTAGTCTTGGGTTTTTATTTTTCTACTTTGCTTATGGGAGTGGTGCTTCTATTTTTTCGATCCCTCTGTGTTGGTTTGTTTGTGTTATCCTCTGTTGCTTGGGTTATTTAAAAGCGGGGTGAGGTTTGATTCCAATGGTTATTTAAAATGCTGGTTGGTGTATGCACTTGAGGGTTGGATTGAGAGGCTTGTGGATTCCCTTGATGAAGTGTCTACCATCTTAATCCTGAGCTCTATCAGTCTAATTCTTCATTTTTACTTACAGTGATGCCTTTATTTTTATCAGTTCTGCTACAGCGGCTTCTATCAATTCTCTCTCCTTTTTAATCAAATATTTTTCTATATGCTTTAGTTCAATTATACATGTTTGTGCTATTATGTAGCTTTTCTATTTTGCAGGTGAAAGTAAATTCATATCATCATCAACATTTTTTGCAGAGAGATCGAGCTTTCATTCATATCCTTTATCTTTCTTTTTTGGATGCTTCTCTGTAGCATTAGTAGAATGTCCCTAGGGTTTTTTGTATCTCTATTTAGTGGAGAATATCAGCTCCTAGGTTTTTCTTTTCTTTATTTTGTAGCTCGTTGGAGCATTAGTGAGCTGATCATCTCCCTTATGGACTTTGTAATCATTTTTTTTTATTAATGCGTAGGCCCCTTTGCAGGTTTTAATTAAAAAAATTAGATAGAACATATTATTGCTCCAGCTACTATGAGCCTTTACTTTATACAACTCGATTAAAAATTTAGTTCCTCTTCTTAAATGTGCAACTAAGTGTGCCTAAAACTTCGTAATCATAGAATTTGAAATAGCAATGTCAAGCACTTATAATTTTGAGGGGAATTGGTTATGATGATCCTTTTGTATATAATATTTTATAGTTATATCCATCATCAATATATTTTTTATAAATTTTTGGAAAAAAAATAAATAAAATTGATGAGTTATTTAACATTAAAAAACTATTTCATACATTTTACTAATCATAAGTCATAAATAATAAATTTTACAACACACTTCTCATTATCTTGATTATAGGTTAGGCTAGTATATTTGATTATTTAATGCATGATCTAATAATTTCAAAGTTTTATGAAATTTCATAGCACAATTTTTATTATGGAAATAATTAGGATGAAAATTTTTTATTTGTCAATTAAATGTTCTTATTTAAAAAAACAATGATAATGGTGTGATTTAGGCTTCATTATGATAGCTTTTAACCACTGCTTTTTCATTACCTTCAAAAAAATTGTACTAAAAAACTATTATAAGAAATAGTAAAAAAGTTATCCCAAATAAAACTTCATTATTCGGGAGTCCAAGCTTATGTTTTAAAGATTACAAATATTATTGGATGACTATTTAGTTTCTCCTACTCTTTATATTGCATATATTTTTCTATGTGTACTAATATTTTAGGTTCAGTATACACCAAGCATCATAAAAGAATTAGGGCATATGATTGGGTTATATAGGTTTTATGTATTTGAAAGAGTCTATAATTTTTATTTCTTTAGTAAGTCAAGGTAAAAAGGTGTATATATGTTTAGCAATCCTGCACACACACAAGGAGGGAGTACAACAACATCAAGCCTTTGTCCCACTACATCGGGTAAGCTACATGAATCCTTTTTCGCATTATGTCTTGTTAAAAGTCAAATTCTCATTTAAATCTAATACAAAAAGATTATTTCAAAAATTTTCTAACCAATTCTTTTTAGATCTACCTCTAGCTTTCTTAACATAAGTCAAATCTACTACCTTATATTTCCTAACCGGATCATCAGTAGGCCTCCTTTTAATGTGACCAAACCATCTAAACTGATTCTCTATAATCTTATCTTCCCCTGGAGCTACTCTAAACTCTTCACGTATATGTTCATTTTGTATCTTATCTTTAAGGGTAAAGCCACTCATCCACCTAAGCATCCTCATCTCTACAATACTTAACTTAGTATTATGCTTCTCTTTTAATGTCCAACATTTGGCAACATAAAGCATTATAAGTCTCACGACCATCTTATATAATTTTCCCTTAAGTTTGAGGAGGACTTTTCTCTCACACAACAAGTTCGATGCATTCCTCAACTTTAACCATCCAACCTGAATTGTACTGATAATATCCCCATCTATTTCATCATCACTCTGAATAATAGATCCAAGATATCTAAAATGTCTACTCTTAGTAATGACTCTATTGCCCAAAGTCATAATCCCCTCACTAGGTTTATTGTTACTAAAATTACACTCCATATATTCAGTTTTAGATATACTCAAGAGAGAACCTTTAGACTCTAAGGTTGACCTCCATAATTCAAGTTTACCTTCAACCCCTCTGTTGTCTTATCAATAAGAATAATATTATCAACAAAAAGCATACACCAAGGTACATCTTGCAAATGTCTAGTGAGAATATTAATGACTAAAGCAGAAAGATATAAGCTTAAGGGTGATCCTTGATGTAATCCAACTGAAATAGGAAAATATTTGGAACACGAGTGATAGCGCCTGCATACATATCTTTAATGAATTGAATATAAGTGTTATTAACTCCTTTCTATTTCAGAACTCTCTGTAGCACTTCTCTTTGAACTTTATCATATGCTTTCTCTTAATCAATAAATATCATATGTAGATCCTCCTTATTCTCTATATATTTCTCGATCAAACCTCTCAATAAATGTATGGTTTCCAAAGTAAACCTACCCGACATGAATCCAAATTAATTTTGAGAAACAATAGTATCACGCCGTAACCTACGCTCCTTAACTTGCTCACATAGTTTTAAAGTATGACACATTAACGTAATTCCTCTATAATTTGCACACTCTTATGCATCATCTTTATTCTTAAAAATAGGAATTAACACACTCATTCTCTACTCATTTGGCATCTTTGTAGTCTTCAAAATAGTTTTAAAAAGTTTAGTAAGCCAAAAAATTCCTTCATCTCCTAAGCATTTCCACATCTTTATTGGAATATAATCACGTCCAACAGCTTTTACATACTTCATTTTCTTTAAAGCCTCTCTAACTTCAGTTTTACTAATATATTGATAAAAACAAAAATCTTTTTTTTTATTTAGGGTGCTAAAGTCACTATAGTTAATTGTAATTTCACATTCTTCATTAAAAAGTTTAGAAAAATATTTCATCCACCTTTATTGAATATCATCTTCTAAGAAAAGTACTTTTTTAATCTTCATCCTTAATACACTTCACTTGAACTAAATACTTCCTACTCCTATCTCTTTGTTTGGTCAACTTATGCATATATCTTTCTCCATCCTTAGTATCTAATCTATTATATAAATTTTTAAAAGCTAAGCTCTTTGCATCACAAATATCTTTCTTAGATTCCTTACAAGCTTTCTTATAGCTTTCCCAATTATCAGAATTTTTTCATCTAAATAATTTTTTATAACAAATCTTCTTATTTTTTATCTTCTCTTGCACATTTTGATTCCACCACCAACTACTTTTACTATTTGGAGCTTTTCCCTTCAAAACTCTAAGCGCATCTTTTATAATATTCTTAATATTACTATGTATTTTTTCCCACTTAACATTAGCATCCTCGTGCATAGTCAAAATCTTAAGATCTAAAATCTTACTCTAAAAAATACTTTTTTTAATATTCTTTAAACGTCCCCACCTAATCCTAGAAAATTATTTTATTTTATTTTTTATTTTTTGTGTCTTTATCTTAAAGTACAAAACTAATAATCGATGTTGGGTACATAAATTTTCACTCGGAATAACTTTACAATCTTTGAAATCTAAATGAACTAATTTTCTTATAAGAAAATAATCAATATTATTTTACTATATCCATTTTTATAAGTAATAAGATGTTCATCTCTTTTCTTAAATAAGGTATTAGCTATTAAAAAATTATAAACTAAAGAAAAATCAGATATGGTCTTACCACCTTCATTTGTCGTTCCAAATCCATGGCCACCATAAATGCTTCTAAAATCATCTACCTCTCTACCAACATGTCCATTTAAATCTCCTCCAATAAAAACTATTTCTTCAAGAGGTATCTTTTGTATTAATTCTTCTAAGTCATTCCAAAATTTAAATGTTGAACTCATATCCAAACCTACTTGAGGAGCATAAGCACTTACAATATTAACAATATTAGCATCAATAACAATCTTTAAAGCTATAATGTTATCTTCAAGTCTATTAATTTTTATAAGATTGTCCTTCAAACTATTCTCTATAATCACACCTACACCATTTCTAGTATGACTCCCACTTGAATACCATAGTTTATATCCTAAAATATCAATCTTTTAAGTCATCTCTCCAACCCATTTAGTTTCATGAATGGACATAATATTTATCTTCCTATGAATCATAATATCTATTAATTCTATTAAATTTTCTATAAGGGGGCATATCAATCTCCTTAGCCTTACACATGGAGGGAGTGAAATTAAAAATTTTAATTTTTTAAGATCAAATTGGATGATCTAGATCATATTGTATGATCTATATAATCAAAAATTAATTAAAACATTTAATTAAATTATATAATTTTGAAATTAAAAAATAAACTAATCATACTATACAAATCAAATCATATAGGATGATCAATATTAATCATAAGTCCTTTCCACCACTAAGTATTAAGCAATATTTTGAATTTTGTAATTTAAATTAATTGTGCAGGATGATTCCTAGAGTATTGGATGATATCATTAAAATATTATCTAATTTACCCCTATGATTAAGCAATTAAATCAAAGTTAATATAAATTAAGGTTCATAATGTATGAAATTTTCCTTTATTTTATGCAAACTAAGAAATGCGTAGGAGGATAATTAATGGCCCAGGGTCCATCAAGGACTATCTCATATTCAATTAAACAAATTGTAAAGCATTATCAAGGTTCGTACTAGATGATCAATGTATGTTTTTTGAACTAATCTTATTTAGCATTATTCAATCGTAGAACTGGAAGGGCATAGTTGAACTAATCATACTGTATGATCTATAAGTCATATTATATGAATATAGGTGGGATAATTAAAAACTAGAGCTTTTAGAAGCCTAATATTTAAACTTCTCTTAATTTACTTGATAGTCTTTTGGTTGTCAGAGGATGTGTTTTTTCTATAAGCAAGGGTTTAGAAAGAGATATTTGAGTAAGAGAGGGAGAGGGAGAGGCAAAATCGTGAGGGGGAGAGAAGTGCCTTATGAGTGCAACAGAGTGTGAGAGTGTGTTTCCATATAATTATTATGGAAAACATCCACCTAGTTCCTCCATATGTCAAAGTCTTTTTTGAGGGAAACTCAATGAAGAAGATCTAGAGTAAAAGAGCCACCAACAACTCTGCAACACCTAGGAAGGTGAATGGGATTCATCTACTCCACCCGCATAGGGGAAGATGAAAGGGATTTTGGTTCTTAGTCACACTAAGGGTGGAAGTACTTTTTGTGAGGGCTTCTCTACCCTAAACAAAGGGATAAAAGAGAGATACTAAATTTTTTACTGCAATACTTGAAGAGGAGGACTCCATAGAGCGGACGTAGGTCAAGTTGAGCAAACCACTATAATTTTTTGGAGTGCTTGTTCCTTTACTTTTCACACTTTATTTTTATATTTTATTTTTCTTGCAAATTTAATTTTTATAATTTGGTTTTTTTGTTAATTATTGTTATAAAATAATTTTAGTTTGTTTTTTTAATAAAAAAGAAATAAAAATTAGAAAATGGAAAGATCAAAAAAAAATTTTAATATTTTTTCTTCAAAAATAAGTATTTATTTTATTAATTCAATTTCACATTAAGAAAATTTGATTTTAAATTTAAGTTTTTTAAATTGGTTTTAAATTTCAAAAAGGAATTTTTAAAATGTTTCTAAAAACACTTATTCACTACTCCCCCCCCCCGGCACTCAGTATGTCTTTCAATAGTTTAAGTGATTTCATAACCATCCTTTGAAATTTCAATTGGTAACATAACAAGTTCTCTAGATTTATGGTTTAAAAACCTAGATATATATCCAATTGCACACTTTAGGAGTCAAAACACCACTGAGGGTTATTCAATAACTCGTCCACCACTTTTTGATAATACTGCTTTTAACTTTTTAAACTTTTTAAATATTTGTATATCAACCATTTGTCAATAAATTAATTTTAAAATGTGGCATATCATACAAGTTGGTTATTCTATTCCTTTGTAAATTATTATTGGAGTTAAAATAGATATTTTGTTTACTAAATGGAGCATGGAGGATAGAGATTTAGCACAATTGAATGCCTTTTTTTTTGTACTTAAATCTAAAGACTATATGAGATTTTCTACTTGCACTACTGGTAAAGAGAAGTGAGATAAACTTTGCATCACATACTAGGGTACAAATGGAGTCAAAAAAAATTTGCTTAAATTTATTATTTTATGAATATGTACTCTTTAACATGAAACCAAGCGAGATTATATCTAACATATACACAAGGTTTACCAAGATGGTAACTTCATTACATGCTTTAGGAAGAGAACTATCCAACTCTGAGAAAGTTCATAAGATTTTATATTATATAACTAATTCATTTGATGCAAAATTCATTATTATTTTTTAATTTAAAGATTTAAATGTATACTCATTGCTTACAAGAAAAATGGGAGTCAAAGGTTACAAGATCTAGGTGTTAAGATAGGAGAATGCTATTGCACTGAAAACCAATGATATAGATCATAATAGCTCAAGAGTTGAAGGGAGAAATCATATAGCCTTGATGAATCGACATTTTAAAATCCTCATAAAGTGAAAGTAAAATAACCAACACGAAAGGAATAAAGGTAAAATAGGTAAATTCAATAAAGTTTCTTCTAACACTATATGCTTTAAGTGTAGAAAGCCCAGCCACTTAAGGTCCAATTATCCCAATCTTAAGAGCTACCCTATGAAGGAAAAGGGTGTTGATAAGCCAAATGCTAGAAGGGGACATCAAAGAATGCAAAAAGTTATTTGGGTTGACTTTGCCTCAGTCTCATCAGAATAAGAACCAGAAGAAATTTGTGCCTAATGGCTAATGATAACTAAGATTAAGAAGAGGTATGGGAGCTAAGCTATGATGAGTTATTTTTTTGTTTTTGAGCAAATTCATGACCTGTATAGGGAAAAAAACAACATACATGTTTTAAAAAAGAATTAACTAATTTAAAATTGAGTATGACATATTAGTGAAAGAGCATTCTAACATTAAAATTAAATATGTTTCACCATATAAGAAGCATGCATTATTATTAAATGAGTTTGATGATATAAACAAGAAGCATATTGAATTAACTAAGTCACATAATTCCTTGAAAGTTGAGCATATTAAGTTAGAGAAAGCATTCAAGGAGATAAATACACTTGCTTTATAATTAAACAACAAAGAGCATGAACCACTAGTTAAACTAGGAGTTGAAAAAAGTGCAAATGAATTCTTGCTTAAAAAATTAAATGCTCCATAAAATAACATACATGGGCCTATACATATAAAGTCACAACCTAAGACAAAACAGACATCATGCACTCTTATGAAGAGGAATAATCCCTAACATAGATTAGTGAACTTGTTTCTGTTTCAAATCTATTCTTTCATGACTGATGTTTTGATGATTGACAAACACTTTTTCTCTTGGACTACTTGTTGCTTCTAACTTTTCAGGAATCCAAGATCGGACGATCAAGAAGAAGCCAAGTTCAGGATTGCGTAGTTTTAGGGTTGAGTCAATCTGTACTTTTTGTTTTTACCTTTTGAGTCAAATTGTAATGGTCAAAGAGACTGATGCTAAGTAACCCTACACACACACACTTGAGAGACTTAGAATTTCTGTTTTTGCCCACATCGGCCAGGCCGATATTCATATCGTCATGGACGATCAGCTTAAAATAGAAAGTCTAAATATGGATTCTTAATTAAGGCAGCCGTCATTAACATATCGGCCTGGACGATACGTGTATCGGCTAGGAGGATAAGCTCAAAACAGAAAGACGTAGCCACCTTAGACAATTAAGGTATACTGTATTTTTAAATTATCGGCCAGGACGATCCCCGGATCGGCTTGGACGAAATTACCGAATTATGCCTTAATTGATCAGGAAATCAAGGGAGTAATTAAGGATGATTGATATGATCATATCGTCCTGGACGATCGCAGGATCGGCCAGGACGATCCATTCAAAATCCTTAAGTTACTTTAGGACAATAAATATCGGCCAGCTCAAAAACAGGGCGATGCTCAGGACGATTTTCCTCTGATTTGAACTGATATGCTGGGACAATCGTGAGATCGGCCTCTGCTTGTCTTTCGTCTGGAGTTTCTCGTCCATGGAAGGGTCGGTAGAGGTAAGGAGTTTTCTTTTGTTTGTGGTTCTCTGCCAGCTTCAGGAGGAAGCAAAAGGAGGAAGGTTCTCTGCCTTGCCGGGGTGGCAAAAAGGAGGTTCTTGTAAGGGCTTCTCCGCCTAGTCGTGGGGGCTAAAGGAGAGTCACATTTTGTAGTGCAATACTTGGAGGGTGCCTCCAAGGAGTGAACGTAGGTCGAGTCGACCGAACCACTATAAATTTCTATGTTCTTTTTCTTTCTTCCGCACTTTTAAATTCCGCATTTATTTTTGTGGTGTGATTTGGTTTATTTAATTTTTATTCTTTGTGAAAAGAGTTTTTAAAATACCAATTAACCCCCCCCCCCCCTCTTGGTTAGCTTTGGCCAGTTCTATAGGGCTTAACATCCCTAACAAACTTTCAGTTTCTAGGGATTAGGTGTTACTAGTTGGCCTTCTTTGACACATAGCATGCACGTACACTTTACACCATAGAACACACCTTGTTTAGAGGCCCAATGTGCCTCACAGCATGGTATACATAGCTTTCATACATGAAAGCATAAGATAAAGACCAAACTCACTTGAGTTCCTAAACTTGACCTTTGATTAACTTTATAGGAATGCTCTCACAAAAAGTCAAGTAAGATTTTGTGATACTTAGATAATGGATGCTGAAGCACATGACCTAACACTTAAAGTATTTTATTACATTAAAGGCCATGAGCAGAGGTAAGGTTAAATTGTGTGACAACACCACTAGAAAAGTGATTGGCTCGGGTATAATTAGTAAATCTTATGGTTTTATCATTGAAAATGTATTTTCAGTTGAAGCGTTAAAGAATAATCTTCTTAGTATCAGTTAATTATGCAACAAATTTTTTAAAATTAAATTTATTTAAAAACATTGCCATATTTATTTGAATGGTAAAACTATTTTGAAAGGTAAAAGAATTAATAATGTCTATATATTAGATTTGGCTTATATTAATACTTATCATGATATTTGTTCTTTAAAAACTATTGTGGATGAATTTTTGCTATGGCATAGGTGACTACATTATGATAGTATAAAAGCCTTTGAAAGATTACCCAATAGAATCTAGTTAGGGGCATTCTTAAGCTAGATTTCATTAAGGATCATCTGTGTGATACTTATCAATTAGGAATAAAAATTATATCACCATTTAATTCTATTAAAGTTATCATCACCACTAGATCACTAGACATTCTACACATGGATTTATTTTGAACTATTAGTACAGCAAGCCTAGGTGGTAAGAGTTTTGGATTTGTGATCATAAATAACTTCTCTAGATTCACATGGGTTAAATTCTTAGAATATAAGAGTGAGACATTTGAAGAGTTAAAAATTTCTCTACTTGGATTCTAAGGAAGTTAAGATGTTTGATATCTATAATTCATATTGATCATGGTGAAGAGTTTAAAAATAAAAAAAAAAATTGAATTATTTTATAAGAAATATAGGATTAATTATAATTTTTTTACCCATAGGACATTGCAATAGAATGGCATAGCTTAAAGGTAGAATAGGATACAAGTAAAGGTGGTTAGGGCATTGTTAATAGAGTCTACAATACCTAGATATTTTTTTTCAGAAGCAGTGAATACTTATTAATATATATTGAATAGGGAAAACATAAGGTTCAAACTAAATAAGTTACCCTATGAATAACTTATGGGTAGAACACCAAACTTATCCCAGCTACATATTTTTATTACAAATAGTTTGTGCTTGTGAATGGTAAATCTTATTTAGAGAAGTTTTATGTTAGGTCAGATGAAGAAATCTTCTTAAGTTATTCCTTAGTATGTAAAGCCTATAGGGTCTTCAATAAAAATATTTTACTTATAGAGGAGTCCACCCACATGCTATTTGATGCTTCAGTAGATTAGTTGAGCCTAGAATAGATTATAATAGGAGGTTGAGAACACCCGTGGAGTAAAAAATATTGATTTAGGAAATAGAGAAGACCCTAAGGACCCTTTTCCTAGAGATTAAAGATATTCTTCTATTTCTCCTAAAGAGCTAATCTTAGGAGAACCATCTACAAGGTCTAGAACCATGCAAGGTCTTAGGAAAAAAGTCAATCATATTGCATTCATTTGCCTGAAAGAACTAACTAGTGTAGATCAAGCAATGAATGATAAATTTTGGATCTTGGCCATGCAAGAAGACTTGAATCAATTCATTAGGAATGATGTATAGGAGGTTATTAGTTGACATAGGATTAAAATAATAAGTACTAAATGGGTTTTAAAAAAAAAAAAGTTGAATGACTCTGGGTCTCTGATTAGGAATAAGGCATTAGAGTCCTTTGCCCCTGTAGCTAAGTTAGAAGACATTAGAGTCCTTTCAGTATTTATATATTTATAGGCTTTAAATTATACCAAATGGATGTCAAGAGTGTTTTCTAAATGGAATTATCAATGATGTATATATAAAATAACCCCAAAGCTTTAAAAAATTTTCATTCCCAAATCATGTTTATAAACTTAAGAAAGTCTTACATGAGCTGAAATAAGCATATAGGGCATGGTATGAGAGACCTAACACCTTTCCTTTAATAAATCCTTTCTTAAGAGTAGTGTAGCACCACTTTATTCCTTAAGAAGGTTGGAGATGATGTACTCATAATGCATATTTATTTTGATGATATACGTTTTGGATCTACAAATGAAAATCTTTGTAAGGAGTTTTCACCTAGTATGAGTAAGGAATCTAAACTTTGTATAGTGGTAGAGCTGGCCTATTTTTTTGGATTTAGTATAAAGTAGAGAGAAGATTGTACCTTCCTTAGCCAGACTAAGTATATTATGTAGATCTTGAAAAAAAATTAATATGAAAGGTTCTAAAAGCATAAATACATTAATGAGCTCAACCATTTAACTAGATAAGGATGTAGATGGAAAATTAGTTTATCAGAAGAAGTATAGAAGAATCATAAGATCACCACTTTATTTGGTTGCTAGTAGACTAGATATTATCTTTAATATTTATCTATGTGTTATATTTCAATATATTCCATAAGAATCTCATCTGATTTTTAAATCCTTAAATATTATATAAGCACCCAAAAACTTAAGCATTTAATATCCTATAAATAGCACCACCTTTGACATTATAAGATATTCATATTAACACTTTATAGGTTATAGAGTATATATGAAAAGTAAATATGGTACTTATTAATTCATAAGGTAATCCTTAATTTCCTAGTCTAATAGAAAGAAAAATTTTATAGCCCTATCCACTGCTGATGTAGAATATATATTTGCAAGTAGCTATGTTGGTTAAGTCTTTTTGTTGAAGTAGCAAATTCTTCACCTTGGATTATTTGTGGGCACCATCCCTATCATGTGCAATAACACTAGTACAATCTATATTTCAAAAAATTTAATCCAATATTTTTGCATAAAGCACATTAACATTAGACATCATTTTGTTAGAGATCATTTAGCAAAGGGCAACATTGAAGTACACCATATGGATACTAAAAATTAATTGATAGATAGTTTTATCAAACCCCTCAATTATGACAAATCCAGCATACTTGATGTTGCAAATCTAGATTGAGGGATTATAATTTTGATAATATTAAACATTTCAAATATTTTTATTTTCTTACTATTGCACTGCCTACTAACATTTCAAGTCCATAAGGTCAATTACATATCAAGACAGCTCAAGATTGGGTAGATTAGGATTGAGTCATTCTATAAGTGTATTTTCAGTCTTTTTACCTTTTCTTGAGTCAAATGTAATTTAGTGGATCTTGATGCTAAGTAACCATACATACACACACTCAAGGGGGGAATTCAATCTATTTTAGAGTTTTCTCTTTTATTCATATCATCTAGGATGATCCAAAATCATCTTGGATGATCAGTTAAAAATAGAATCCCTAATTAGGGCATCTTGGTTAAGGCAGCCAAGTTAAGCAAATCAACCTGGATGATATTCACATCCT
The DNA here is from genome assembly GCF_001605985.2 of Dendrobium catenatum. Taxonomy (NCBI): domain Eukaryota; kingdom Viridiplantae; phylum Streptophyta; class Magnoliopsida; order Asparagales; family Orchidaceae; genus Dendrobium; species Dendrobium catenatum. The sequence goes on along the minus strand of NW_021320132.1, from coordinate 353,703 downwards.
CCTGGATGATATGCTTAAATAAAAAAGAATTAGCTGCTAACTCTTTTAGGCATTTTTTGTTACATCGTACAGGACATCATCCTAGGAGATGCTTTAAAATTATGACTAAATTAGTCTGATGATTAAGGAAAGTGATTACAGTTTGATTGATCAATTATATCATCCTAGACAATCGCATAATTGTCTGGGACGATCAGTTAAACAAACCTTAGTTTCTTCCTGAATCATCCATGACAAACAAAATGATATGCTAGATGATATTTGTTGATTTGAACTAATTATACAAGATGATCTAATAATCATCCTGGATGATTAGTTATTTTTTCATCATCCAACATGTAAAGTCTGGCCAAACAGAGTGATGCTATTGAAAATATTCAATGTATTGAACTAATCGTATATAATAATATACCCATTGTCCTGGATGATAAGAACAAACAAATCTTCTAATTTTCCAGCCTCCCCCAGATTGTCATGGTTGATTGAGCTGAATTTATACTAATAGTACAGGATAATCCATCAATCATCCTAGATGATCTTTTTTGATTAATTGCAATTTAGGGAAAATTTGAAGACCTTCTATATAAGATCTTTATTTGCTCAAGATGATATTTTTTACAGCTATCCTAATCTGATAGAGCTAAGAATGGGAGAACTTAGGAGAGAGAGAGAGAGAGAGAGAGAGAGAGAGAGAGGATCTTGTGAGTGGGAGTTTATGAGAGTTTCACAAAGGTTACTCCAAGTAAGGACCCAAGTCATCTTCCCCAATTGTTATCCCTGGTTCCTTGGAGATTCTAGAGAGGTCTACTTCAGCGATTGATTGAGGTTCCCTGCCTACTTCAGGAGGAAGTGAAAGGAGTCGGTTCTCTTCCTGCTTCAGGAAAAAGCAAAAGGAGTTGGGTTCTCTACCTAACCGGGGTTGATAGAAAGGAGTTTTTGTAAAGGCATCTCCGCCTTACTATGGGAGCAAAAGGAGAGTCACTGGGTTTAGTAAAATACTCGGAGGAGAGGCTCTGAGGAGTGGACGTAGGTCAAATTGATCGAACCTCTATAAAATCTAGTGTGCTATTTCTTAATGCATTTCCACAATTAATTTTTACATCTTATTTTTTATGGTGATTGTTTGGTTTAAATCATGATTTTTGTTTAAGAATTTTTAAAACACCAATTCACCCCCCCCCCCCCCCAATTCCCCCCCCCCCCCCTCCTGGTTAGCCTCGGGCTAGTTCATAAGGGCTTAACATCCCTAACAAACTCTTAAGTGGTATCAGAGCAGGATTCATAAAATTGACTTTTTGAAAACTTTTGAATTTTGATCCATGGCTCTTTTGTAATGGAAACACTGCAAAAGGTTATTCAATCACTAGACCACCTTTATTTGATAACATACCTTTTGATTTTTGGAAAACTTTCATGTCCACATTTTTATAATATATTGACTATTGCATGTGGTTGCTTGTTAGGATAGATATTCACCACCAACTCGTAAAATCAATGGCATCAAAACTGAATTTTCTTTTATCGGATGGACATTTGATGATAGAGATTTAGCACAACTAAATGCAAAATGTTTAAACTATTTTTTTGTGCTTTGAAATTAGAAGATTACGTGTGTGTCTTAACTTATACTACTTGAAAGGAAATATGGAATAGATTATGTATCATTTATGAAGGCACAAGTGAAGTTAAACAATCTAGGTTAAATATCTTACTGCATAATTATGAACAATTTCGCATGAAACCTAGTGAATCAAATTCTTACATGTATACTAGATTTACTCAAATTGTCACTTCACTTCAAGCCTTAGGAAGAGAACTCAATAACTATGAAAAAGTTAATAAAATTTTAAGATGTTTATCTTCTTCCTATAATTCTAAGATAACTGCAATCACTGAATCTAAAAATTGTGGCATTGAAGGCTAACAAAATGGATATTTATTCTTCTGAGTATGAAAGTGATGATGTTGCCTTAATCACTAGGCAATTCAAAAGCTTTCTAAGTAATAAACAAAAGAACCATCATAAATGGAATAAAGGTAAGGGTAGCAAAAATTTTAAATTTTCTTTTTATATGGTTAGCTTTGAATGTAAGAAGTCAGAACATGTAATAGTTAATTGTCCTACACTTAAAGCTTACCCAAGCAAGGAGAAGGGTGAGAAGAAACCCAAGTTCAGGAAGGACAAGAAGAAGCTTCAAAAGACTTTTTGGGTGGATTCTACATCTAGCTCCTCTGAGACTGAAACTGAGGTGAAGACAACAAACTTGAGTTTGATGGCGGATGATTATCTTGATCAGTCTGACCAAGAATAGTTATGTGAACTAACCTACAAATAATTACTTGAAGTTTCTAAACAAATTTATGCATCATATAAGAAACTTAAGAAATTGCATGCTAGCATAAAATTTGAATTTTTAAATTTTTAAAAAGAGCATGAAGTTTTACATAAAGATCACTCTACACTTGATAGCAATCACATGTCCTTATTTGATGAGTTTGATGCATTAAACAAAAAGCATATTAAATTATCTGATGCACATGATTCCTTAATGTCATCACATATTGAGTTAGAAAAAGAGTTTAAGAAATTAGAGGAACTTGCATGAGAAATAGATAATAATGAACATCAGCTAAAAGATGAAGTAGCAGCTTATGAATATGAAAATAAAGCGTTGAAATCAAAAATCATAGCATTTGAAAATGAGAAACCATCATTACTGTTTGAATAGTTGCTATTTGAATGAGTTATATTTATGCAACTTATGTAGTTTTGATGATTCCAAACATTATTGTTCAAATGTATAGTTATCTCCTAACAATGTCAGAAGATTTGCACTTGCTCTTGACTCAACAATTACATGCATCACACAACTTTAAGACGAGACATCACCACCATAGTAGATTAGTAAACCCTTTTCCAGGTGTTAAATGTTTTCCATGTGGCATGCTAGGACACATCTCACACACTTGCACTATTCTCTATAGTACACATTATGTTTAGAGACCCAAATTGCATAATTCACAGTATAACACACATGCATTGTATTTTTCTTTTCATAAGAAGAGACCCAAACTCATTTGGGTTTTAAATCTAACATTTGATGATTTTTTAGGAGTGCTCTCACCAAAAACCTCGTGACAGCATGTGGTACCTGGACAGCGGATGCTTATGAAAAATGACTGGAGATGCCAATCAATTTATTTCATTAGAGGCCATGGCTGGAGATAAGGTCACTCTTGGAGACAACACTACCTGGAAAGTGGCAGGAGCAAGTATAATCAAAAACTCAAAAAACCTTTTGATTTGAAAATTTTTTCTTATAGATGGATTGAAACACAACTTACTCAGCAAAAGTCAACTTTGTGATAAGGGATTTATCATAAAATTTTTGGCAAATACATGCATCATTAGCTTGAATAATATTACTAGTTTATAGGGAAAAGGATTAATAATATTTACATTCGTAATTTAAATAATATTGAATGTGTTTCTTTATTTTGCTTTAAAACTATTGCTGATGAGTCTTGGTTGTGGCACAAGAGGCTATATCATGTCACCAGAAAAACTCTTAGGCAAGTGACCTAAAAGGATCTTGTTAGAGGTGTCCCCAAGCTTAAGTTCACTAAGGATCACCTTGAAAGTGCTCTGATGGCACTAAAAAGTTTGTTAGGGATGTTAAGCCCTTATGAACTAGTTCCAAGGCTAACCAAGTGGGGGGTGAATTAGTATTTTAAAAAATCTTTCGATCAAAACATAATCTTAAAATAAAAACTAAGATTCACCATAAAAATCAAAGTGCGGAAGTAAATGTGGAAGCAATAATAAAGAACACAAAAATTTATAGTGGTTCGGTCAATATGACCTACGTCCACTCCCCGGAGGAACCCTCCGAGTATTAGTCTAAACTCAGTGTCTCACCTTTTGCCCCCACAGTAAGTGGAGAAGCCTATACATACCTCCTTTCCACCAACCCAGGTGAGGTAGAGAATCCAACTCCTTTTGCTTCCTCCTAAAGCAGGCAGAGAACCCAACTCGTTTTGCTTCTTCCTGAAGCAGGCAGGGAACCTTGATCAGATGCTGAAGTTTACCTCTCTAGAATCCCCAAGGAACTAAGAACAACAACTGGAGCAACCTTTGTGAATTCCCTCACAAACTCCCCCTTATAAGATCCTCTCTCTCTCTCTCTCTCTCTCTCTCTCTCTCTCTCTCTCTCTCTCTCTCTCTCTTTCTCCCCCCCCCTTGCTCTCCCTCTCTTCTTGGCTCTCTCAGGTCAAAATAGTAGCAAAAGATGTTCTAAAGTGTAGAACAAGAGCTCTTAAATAGAAAAGATTAAGAATAGCTCTTACTTTATATAAATGGATATTATCATCCAGGATGATATAGATATTATCCTGGATGATCAGTGTAAATTATGCTCAATCAGCCTGAACAGTTTGAGACGATTAGAAGATTTTAGGTCATATCATCCAGGCAGATATAATATCGTCATGTACGATCAGTACAAATACTTGAATATCATCTAGATAATCACTTTGAAAGAATTTCTGGACGATGTAAAAATAGCTTGATCGTCCAGGCCGATCTAATGATCATCCGGGATGATTAGTTCAAATCAGAGGAAAATCATCCAGAATATTGCCCTGAATAGGAGCTCTCTGATTTTGATCATCCAGGTGAAACTAAGGTTTTTTGAACTGATCCTCCCGGCCGATTCTACGATCTTTCGGGATAATGTGATTGTATCAATCAAGCCTTAATTTTTTTCCTTAATTATCATATTAATTTAGGCATAATTATGATGTATCATTCAGGATGATGTCTAAAAATAAATAATACCTAAATAAATCTCGTAGCTAATTCTTTCTGATTTGTGTTTATCGTCCTGGCCGATATAAAGATCATCCAGGATAATGTGCTTAATGATGGTTGCCTTAACCAGGATGCCCTAATTAGAGTTTTTATTTTTAACTAATCGTCCAAGATGATATTTGGATCATCCTGGATGATGTGATCAAAATAAAGAACTCTAACCAACAGATAGAAATTTTTCTCATATGTGTGTCTGCAAGGTTACTTAGCATCAGGAACCACATCGTTTATAATAAACTTAAGAAAGGAAAAATTACAAACTGACTCAGACCTAATCTACCCAATCTTGAGCTAGTTTGAGTTGCACCCAATCTTGTGAACCTAGAAATTTAGTAGGCAAGGAAGTCATAGAAAATCATGAATGTTTGCTATCATCAAAATTTTAATCCATAAAATCAGATTTGTAACACACATTTATGATGCTTGTTAACTAGTGAAGCAAGTCTAGTCTATTACAAATCTGGTTTTAGGGAATATGATTTTGATGATAGCAAATATTTCTATTTTTTTATAATTACCTTGCTTACTAACATTTCAGGTCCACGAGATTAAATTACAAATCGAACAAGCTCAAGATTGGATAGATTAGGACTAAGTCAGCTTATAATATATGTCAAGTGTCTTTTATCATTTCTTGAGTCCATTGTAAATAATGTGGGTCCTGATGCTATGTAACCTTGCTCATACACACTTGGGGGAAAAATTATGTCTGATTATTAGAGTTTTTTATTTTTGATCACATTGTCCGGGACGATCCCACAATTGTCTTGGATGATTAGTAAAAAATAAAAACCCTAATTAAAGCATCCTGGATAAGGCATACACAATTAAGCGAATCATCCTGGACTATATTATCATCATCCAGGATAATAGGCTCAAATCAAAAAGAATTAGCTGCCATATCTATTTAGGTATCTTTTATTTTTGGACATCGTCCAAGATATTATCCAGGCTATCATCCTAGATGATGGAGCATAATTATGCCTAAATTAATCTAGTAATTAAAAAATCAATTAAGGTTTGATTGCTCAATCATAGCATCCTTGATGATCTTAGGATTAGTTAGGATGATCAGTTCACAAACCTTAGTTCTTCTTGGACGTCAAACAACAGCTTGGTTCCATTTAGGGCAATGCTCAAGATGATATGTACTGAATTGAACTAATCATCTATGATGATTATTAAATCGGCTTGGACAATTTAATTATTTTTTCATCATCCATACATCCATTCAGGGTGAAGTTCTGGATGATATTCATTATTTTGTACTAATCAGCCCAGATGATCGTGAGATCATACCTGATGATCTAGTTATTTTTCCATTATCCAGACATCCATCCAGGGTGATGGTCTGGATGATATTCGATGACTTGAACTAATCATACAGGATGATATACTATCATCTTGGACAATCTAAACTAATAAACCTTCTAATCATCTAGACTCTTCCAAATCAACCTTTCTGACTGAGCTAAAATTAAACTAATCATACAGGATGATATATCGATCATCCTAGATAATCTTTGATGATTAATTACTAATTAGGGCTAATTTGGAGCCCTTGTTTAAAAGATCTCTTATTTTCTACAGAGAAGATCTTTTGCTACTATCTTGACCTGAGAGAGCCAAGAGGAGAGGGAGAGAAAAAGAGAGAGAGAGAGAGAGAGAGGATCTTGTGAGGGGGAGTTTATGAGGGGTTTCACAAAGGTTGCTCCAAGTAAGGATCTACATCATCTTCTTCAGTCATCATCCCTGGTTCCTCAGGGGTTCTAGAGAGGTCTACTTTAGCAATTGATCAAGGTTCTATGCCTTCTTTAGGAGGAAGTAAAAGGAGTTGGTTCTCTGCCTCCTTCAGCATAAAGAAAAATGAGTTGGGTCCTTTACTTTATCGGGGTCGATGGAAAGGAGTTTTTTGCATGGGCTTCTCCATCTTGATGTGGGTGTCAAAGGAGAGACACTTAGTTTAGTGCAATACCTGGAGGAGAGGCTCTAGGGATGGATGTAGGTCAAGTTGACCAAACAACTATAAAATGTGGTGTGTTCTTTCTTATTGTACTTTCGCATTTAATTTCTGAGGTGAATCTTAGTTTGGTTGTGTTTGTGTTTTATTTGAAGTAATTTTTAAAAACCAAATCACCCCCCCCCCCCCCCTTTTTAAAAACAAATCCCCCCCCCCCCCCCCTCTTGGCTAGCCTTGGGACTAGTTATAAGGGCTTAACATCCCTGTCAAACTTTTAGTATCCTCTTTCCATTCCATTAAGGACATTAGCACCTCTAGACCCTTAGAAATTTTTCACATGGATTTGTTTGGACCCATTAGCACTGCCAGCTTAGGAGGAAAAGTCTATGGATTTGTTATTGTCGATGACTACTCGAGGTTCACTTGGATTAAATTTATGTTACAAAAGAGTGAGTCTTTTGATGAATTTAGATCCTTGTCCACTTGGATTCAAAAAAAGCTAGGTTGTGAGATCTTGACCATCCATAGTGACCATGATGGAGAGTTTAAAAATGAGAGATATGGAGACTTTTGTGAGGATAAAGGGATTAGTCACAACTTCTCAACTCCTAGGACCCCTTAGCAGAATGGGTAACTGAAACGAAGAAGAGAGTCTTGGTTAAAGCCGCTAGAACCATGCTTGTTGAGTATTCACTTTCAAAATACTTTTGGGATGAAGCGATAAACACATCTTGTTTTGTGTTGAATAGGGTGAATGTTAGAGCTAAACTGGATAAGACATCATATGAGATCATTAAGGGTATGACACCAAACCTTTCCCACCTCCATGTCTTTGGTTGTAAGGTTTTCATTCTTAATAATGAGAAGTCACCCTTAGGTAAATTTGATTCAAAACCTGATGGAGTGTTCTTAGGATATTCAAGTATGGGGAAATCCTTTATGGTGTTTAACAAAAGAACTTTGGTGATAGAGGAAACTACTCATGTAGTGTTTGATGAATCTGATCTTAAGAAGTCTAGATTTGAGGATGAAGATGAAGTTGGAGAGATTACCCAAGGAGTTAAAATTTTGGATAAAAGTGTGAAAGTTCGTTGGGGATGTTAAATCCTATAGAACTGGCCCAAGGCTAATAATAAGATAGAGAGGTGAATCAGTATTTAAAAAGAACACAATCTTAAATCCAAAAAAATAAGATTTACCACAATCAAAACCAACGATGCAGAAATTAAAAGTGTGGAAGTAATAAAGAAAGAATACACCGGATTTATAGTGGTTCGGTCAAACCTTGACCTATGTTCACTCCTTGGAGGCACCCTCCAAGTATTGCACTAAAACAAGTGTCTCTCTTTTAGCCCCCACAACTATGCGGAGAAGCCCTTACAAAATAACTTCCACCTTACCCGGTGCGGCGGAGTCGCCGGGTCCTTTGACACCAAAGAGATCTTCTTCTTTGGTGAACTTCCCTCGAGATAAGCCTTGCATCCAACGGTATTAAGGTGCAAGCCTGCCGGAGCAACCGTGTGGAATCCCCCTCCACACTCCCTTGAGTCCTCCCTCACAGGATCTTCTCCCTCTCTCAGACTTCACCCGTTCCTCACTCCCTTTCAAGCTTTCTCTTTAAGTTTCCCCCACAAGAATGAAGTTACAATGGCTGCCAAAGACACTTAACAAGTTCCTTGACAAAGCTTAAATAGAAGTGCTCAAAATGAGCTCATTAATGCAAGTTGTCGACATTATCGTGCAGGACTATAGGCATATCGTCCTATACGATCAGTACAATTTAAGCCCAATCAGCCGGGACGATTTGAGAAGATCAGAAGAAGTTTGTTCATATCGTCCAGGATGATAATATATCATCCTGGACTATCAGTACAAATCGTGGAATATCATCCTGAACATCACCCTGAAAAATAGCTAACCGGTGTCCAATCGTCCAGCACATCGGCCAAGACGATTTGGTGATCGTCCAGGCCGATTTGATCATGAAATCAAGTCATAATTGCTTTCCTTAAATTCCAGAGAAAAAATGGAAAAATTGACCTGGATCGTCCTGGACGATATTTTATAGTCCTGGACGATCCACCTGGACGATGTCCAAAAATAGGTTATTTCTAATTAAATTTGGCGGCAGATTCTTTCTGAATTGAGCCTATCGTCCTGGTCGATACAAAATTGTCCAGGACGATGTGTTTTGCATAATGACGGCTGCTTTAATGAGGATGCCCTAATTAGGGTTTCTACTTTTGGACAGATCATCCCGGACGATATAAATATCTTCCTGGACGATGTTACCAAAAATAAAAATCTTTAGGTTGTAACAGAAAATCTTCCAAGTTATAAAATATCAAGAGCCACACCAAATACAATAGACTCAAGAAAGGAAAAAAATATACAAACTGACTCAGACCTAGTCTACCCAATCTTGAGCTGGTTCCAAATTATAGTCTGATCGTGTGGACCTGAAATATTAGTAAATAAGGCCGCCGTAGAGAAAAAAGAGTATTTGCTATCATCAAAATCATAAACCATGAAAACGGATCCGCAACAAAGTGTAGAGCCTCAAAACATTGAAGGAGTAGGTGAGATTACCTTAAGGAGTAGAAAATCCAAATATGGAGAAAAGTGTAGAACCAAGACACACTTGGCCTAGAGATTGAAGATATTCCTTGAGTCATCCTAAAGAACTGATCGTAGGAGACCCTTCTGAAGGTGTTAGAACTAGGCATGAACTTAGAAAGGAAGTGAACCGCTCTGCCTTTATCACAATGACTGAACCCACCAATATCAATCTAACATTTTTGAATGAATTCTAGATCTTATCTATGTAAGAAGAACTTAATTAATTTGTGAGGAATGATGTTTACGAGTCAGTAGAATGACCTAAGAATTAAAGTGTAGTGGGAACCAAATGGATCTTTAAAAATAAAATGAATGATTCTAGTGTGGTGGTTAGGATTAAGGTAAGATTGGCGGCTAAGGGATAAAACCAAATAGAAGGAATTAATTTTGTGGAGACCTTTGCCCCTTTAGCTAGATTGGAAGCCATTATAGTGCTACTAGCATTTTCCTATTATGAAGGATTTAAGCTTTTCAAATGGATGTTAAGGGTACCTTATTAAATGGGGTAATAAAAGAAGATGTGTTTGTAACACAACCCCCAAGTTTTGAGAGTTCTCAATTTCCAAATCATGTTTACAAATTAAAAAAAGGCCTTATATCGATTAAAATAAGCACCCTGAGCTTGGTATGAGAGGCTTAGCACATTCCTACTAAAGAGGGAGTTTGTTAACGAGAGCGTAGACACCACCCTGTTACTAAGGAAAGTAGGATATGATTTACTCATTATTCATATCTATGTTAATGATATACTTTTTGGTTCCTCGAATAAAAACTTATGTGATGATTTTTCTAAAATAATAAGAAATTTGAGATGAGTATGATGGGAGAGTTATCCTACTTTTTGGGGTTTAGCATAAGATAATTGGATGATGAAACCTTTATAAATCAAATCAAGTACATTACGGACATCTTGAAGAAATATGAAAGGAATAAAGTTAAGCCAATAAATACTCCCATGAGCTCTAGTGTTCAGTTGGATAAGGACTCAAATAAAATATCTAATGATCAAAAGAAGTATAGAGGAATGATTGGATCACTACTTTACTTGATTGCTAGCTGACCTAATATAGTATTTAGTGTTTGTCTTTGTTTTAGATTTCAAGCTGATTCTAAAGAATCCCACCTGACTACATTTAAGAGAATCCTTAGATATCTTTTAGGGACCAAAAACTTAGGAATCTGGTATCCTAGGCAAAACACTTCTTTTGAGATTATTAGAAATTCTGATTTTAATTTTGCTGAATGTAGGGTGGATAGAAAAAGCACTTCTGGTACTTGCCAACTCATAGGACAATCCTTTATCTCTTATTCTAGTAGAAAACGAAACTCTGTTGCACTTTCTTCTATAAAAGCTGAGTGCATTGCCTTAAGAAGTTATGTGGCCCAAGTCCTTTGGTTGAAGCAATAAATTCTAAATTTATGATTGTTTGTATGCATAATTTTAATCCTATGTGACAACACTAGTGTCATCTGTATTTTTAAGAATCCTATCCAACATTTAATGACCAAACACATTGACATAAGGCATCACATTATTAGGGACCATGTTACCAAAGGAGACAATGAGTTTCACTATTTGGCAACTGAGAATCAACTGGCTAACATATTTACTAAACCATGTTACCAAAGGAGACAATGAGTTACACATTCAGCATTTTAAGGAACAGATTGAGTGTGATTGACATAAATGCATGAACTTGTTGCTTTTTGAACTCTAAATTTTATATCTATTGTTTGTTATTATTTTCTATTCTTTCTTTTGTTTCTAAATTTTCTTTTATTTTTAGTTTTTAGTTATTGATTTTTAGTTGCTTTTATTTTTTGTGTTTTCATTTCTGATGTTTTAAATATTTTTTTTAGTTATTTTCTTTCGGTCACTATTGAAATGATATTTTATGTCTTATTTTTATTTTTTAAAAATTTATAGTCAATGATTGACATCCCTAAATCAGTTAAAGGGAGAAACACCATTAATTTTTTTCCTTTCTCTTCTAGCGGTGTAACTTTATTTTTTAAACACAAGTTTATCTCAAATAAACAACTCGACTTTACAAATTGAGATCTTTTCTAATTTGTTATAGTAATCTATTTTATATATTAAATATTCAAAGTCATTAAATCACTTTCAATCTTTCATAATTTGTCATTGCATTGATCATATGAATTTGTTTCTACTTTGTGGTTTTCTCCTTCTTATATTAGAGAGTGAGTTTTTCTTCTCTAATATCAGGAAGATATTCTCACAACTGAGTATTTAAAAGTTTTGAAAGAGAGCTAGCTTGCAAAAATAATAAGAAGTATAAAATGAGCTCAAAAAGAAAAGAAAATTGAAAAGATACGCAATGATCGCCAAAAAAATGAAAGATACACAAAGTATATCAAAAATCAAAAGATGCGCAAAGTGTGCCAACCAATTGATAAGAGGAACAAAATGAGCCCATAATAAGGCAAGCTTCCTTTCTCTTTTGAACCTTTAAATCTTAGAAAAATTTATTTGTCACTTGATATTTTCAAGGACGTGATTTAGAAATTCATGATTCTAACTAATTATTTTGATATATTATTGTATAAGATATTTGTTTGGAAATATGGTTTGAATATATCACTTTTTCTTATCCAATTGCTTTTTCTGAGTAGGATCTTTGTTTTCAAAAGATAGTTTGCCCTGTAAGAAGTCTGAGCTAGGGTTAACAAGATCGGTTATTCTACCATTTTTTGGATTTCGATAATTTTAACTCATTTTCCTATAAATTTTTAATTGAATCACATGGAAAATTTATCGTATTCATGCTTTGATGAAAAAACTTTATTTTTCATTCTTTTTATCATTTTATCAACTTTTCATTATTTTATATTTTATTTTTTTATGTTTTGGTGCACCTTCTTATCACCTCCCTCCATCATCAAAATTTCAATTTTTTTTGTCACATTATCCTGGATAATATTCCTATCATCCTGGATGATATATTCAATCCACCCTTCCTCTTTCATATAACGGCTGATTTGACTCAATCATTTGAGAACATCCTGGATGATACCCATCATCCCGGATGATCTGATGAAATCCTTCTAAATTATCTATAATTATCTTGGATGATCCACATCATCTTGGACAATTTGATTAAATTTTGCTTTAATTTTTTTTGATCATCATGGATGATCCACCTGTTCATCCTAGATGATCCATGTGGCAAAAAAGGAGACACATTTTAAATTTGGCTAATACGATCCATTATTGTTGATCATCCTAGAAGATCCACCTAATAATCCTGGATGATCTTCTTTTTCAATGGTCGTCTGGCATGACTCCTTGGGATGATCGCCAGAGTCTAATCATCCTAGATGATGTTTTATCATCCTATATGATAGGAACCCCTTTTTGACTAATCATCCTTGTCATCATAATTTCACCTGATCATCTTAGATGATTTTATAACCATCCTAGATGATATGGTCGATCTTTTATAAACAGCCATTTTGAACCATTTTCTTCACACCTTCCTTCTTCAATCCTTTATAATCCTTCCTTCCTCTCCCTCATTTGTTTAATGGAGGGTGGCAAGTGCTCCAGAATGTTGACTTGAAGTTCTTCAAGGGCCACTGTTGACCCTTGATTCACTGAGGTGGTTGACCAAGCCACATATCTTCACTATAAGATAACCAATATCACTCTATCCAGGACTGTCAACCCTCGTACGCTCACTTAACTTGTCATTAATCTTTTTACTCACACCTCAATCACCTTCATTCTTACACTTGCCTTCCCCTTCAATTCTAAACTTCTTTATTAATTTTTATTGAGACTTAGGATAAACACCACTCACACTATACTTCTGTCTTACATAATTAAATAACCTGTAGAAATTACCTATCAAGATTGCCTCAAACTCCTCCAACTGTCCATTACTAGAGATAAAATTTACCTCTTATCTTAAGATCCTTATTATGATTAGGCTCCTACCAATCACCATCTAGGAAACACTCATGTCTCCTATCATGATGGGGTGTATAGCACCTTAGTCAAGGATGCTGGGATCATGTCCATATCTCTTCTCTCCCTTTGATCACCACCTTCTACATAATGGCCCATAGGGAATTCAATGCTGTTGATCTTCTTTTCCATTATATTGAGAATCTAACTAGCATTAAGGATCCAGGTCATAGAAGAAAGCTTAACCTTGCCTTAGGACACATCATAACCTATGTCCTAAAAACTAAACACAATCTTCAATATCCTGCCCCACCTAATTTTCATCCTACCTTTTACATCAACAACTCCTTCCACATTCTTCACAGTACTCGTCTCCACCCGAAGCATGAGGAGATTGAGGGAGCTTAGGAGGAAGCTGCTCCTGCACCTATTCATGCACTAACTCCAATCCACCAGCACTCATAGCTGGATCAGCTGGTGGATTGGTTCGACTAGTGGGAGGCTATGTTTGATTCTTATATTGTTGCACAAAAGCAGCAGTATGAGGTAGATATGACTAGATTTAATGCAAATGTGGCTCACCAGTGATGTAACTCAAGCCTATGAGTTTATGATTTTGATAATAACAAATATTGTTGCTCACTTTCTGTTGTCTTCCCATATTTGCAATATATTTTTCTTCTGTGTTTACTAACATTTCAAGATTACCGTACACCTTACAATGCTCAAGTTTTTTGCAGCATATGTTTTATTTGTAATTTTCATTATTGTATTTTTTTTTTGTAGGGGTGTATGCTTGCTTCCAACCTTGCTCACTTATTTATATTTTAGAGTTCTATATTTTTACTTGCATCATCCAGGATGATCCAAACATCAGCCTGGGCGATCAACTGAAAATAAAAACCCTAATTAGGGCATCCTGGTTAAGGCAACCATCTTTAAGCTCATTGGCCTAGATGATATTTGTATCAGACGGGACGATAGGCTCAAATCAAAAAAAATTAGCCGTCAGATCTATTTAGGTATTATTTATTTTTGGACATCATCCAAGATATTGTCCTGGACGATGCAACATAATTATGTCTAAATTAATCTGATAATTAAGGAAAGCAATTAAAATCTTGATTGATATGATCACATCATCCTGGACAATTTTAGGATCGGCCGGGATGATCAGTTCAAAAACCTTAGTTGTTCCTAGACGATCACATATCGAACAGCTTCTATTCAGGGTGATACTCTAGATGATATGTGCTAATTTGAACTAATCAGACAGGATGATATACTGTTGGCATGGATAATATGAACAAAAACCTTCTAATAGTCCCAAATCATCCTGACTGATTGAGCTTATTTTTCACTGATCGTACAGGATGATATACATATCGTCCTAGATGATAAAGTCGGCAAGTTGTAATTAATGAGCTTATTTAGAGCTCTTCTATTTAAACTTTGACAAGGCACCTAGTATGTGTCTTTGGAATCCATTGAAGCTTCATTCTTCTAGAGGAAACTTAAAGAGAGAGCTTTAAAGGGAAAAAGGAAAGGGTGGAGTTTGAGAAAGGGAGAAGATCCTTGAAGGGGGTTTCAAGGGAGTATGGAGGGGGTTCTACACGATTGCTCCGGCGAGCTTGCACCTTAGTACCATCGAATTCAAGGCTTAGCTTGAGGGAAGTTTTGGGAAGAATAAGATCTCTTTAGTGTCAAAGGACCCGGCTACTCTGCCGCACCGGGGAAGGTGGAAGTTATTTTATAAGGGCTTCTTCGCGTTGCTGTGGGGGCTAAAGGAGAGACACTAAGTTTATTAAAATACTCGAAGGGTGCCTCCGAGGAGAGGACCTAGGTCAAGGTTTGACCGAACCACTATAAATCTGGTGTGTTTTTTCCTTTTATTATTTTTGTATTTAATTTCCGCACTTTAATTTTCTTTGTGGTGAATTTTGGTTTGGTTTGAGTTTGTATTTTGAATGAAATATTTTTAAAATACTAATTCACCCTCCCTCTTGGTTAGCCTTGGGCTACTTCATAAGGGATTAACATCCCTAATGAGCTTTCTAGTGCCATCAGAGCACTTTCTAGTAGTATCAGAGCGGGATTCATAAAATCTAGTTTTTAAAAATTTTTGAATTTCGATTCATGGCTAATTTTTGTAATCATAATATTGCAGAAGATTATTCAATCACATGATCACCTTTGTTTAAAAATATTACTTTTAATTTTTAAAAAATTTGCATGCTACTTTCTTATAATCAATTTATTTTTGAATATGGTAAATAATTTTAATTAGTTATTCTGTGTTATTACGTGTTATAGATAGAATTAAAATTGATATTCATTTTAATCAATGGAGTAGGGAAGAACAAATCAATGCTCAATTGAATGCTAAATTATTAAATTATTTTTTCTGTGCTTTAAATTCTGATGATTTTATGTTTGTATCAACGTGCTCTACTAGCAAGAAAATTTGGGATAAATTACTCACTATATATGAAGGCACTAATGAAATCAAGCAATCCAGATTAAATATTTTAATGCATGATTATAAAATATTTTTCATGAAACCTTATGAGACAATCTTAGACATGTATATAAGATTTATTCAAATTGTAGCATCATTACATGCTTTAGGTAAGGAATTTTCAAACTTTGAAAAAGCCAATAAAATTCTATGTTGTTTACTTAACAAATTTGATGCCAAAGTTGTTGCTATGTGTGAATCAAAAAATTTAAATGAATATTCTATTGATAATTTGATTGGCTCACTCATTACCTACAAGCAAATTTTGGGTCAAAGACTTTTGGATGCAGGTAAATGATAGTACTAAACGCTGAAGACTCAGAGAAAAGTAGCTTAGTTGGTGATGAAAGCGATGACTTATCAAGCAAATTGGAAAGCTCGGTAAAACATAAGCATCAACAAAATTGGAATAAAGGTAAAAATTGTAAGAATGTTAAGATTTCTTCTGATGTTGTTTACTTTGGATGTAGGAAGCCTGGGCATATAAAAAATTAATGCCCTACTTGAAAACTCTTCCTGCAAAAGAAAAGGGTAAAGCTAAGCAAATTGTAAAAAGGGCAAATAATGAAAAGTAAAAAATCTCCTGGGCAGACCTTGCTTCTGAATCATCAGATCAGGAGCAAGATTATGCTTAAACCCTTGTTTGTGTGTTTATTTGTTTGTGTATGCATATTTTTGTTGGTTGTATTTTCATTTATTTTATGTGTTTTCTTTAGGCTTATTTATTTATTTGTTTATTTTTTGTTCTTTTTCCTTTTAGTTATAATTTTAAATTTATCTTTACTTTTTCTTTTTATGAAGTCCTCACTGATCAACACACATATTTCACCTTTTCTAAAAATAAAAAACTTGCCTCCTATTTTCTTGAATTCTTATGTAAGTTGTAGTTGACTTCTCTAAAAATATTTAAAGGAAGGAAACTCATGATTTTGACTTTCAATCTCTGTTTCCTAAAAGTCGTTATTCTACTTTTGATTTAAAATCCTTATCATATTTTAAATTGAATTTTGAAACTGAACTTTTTCATATCCCTACATTTTATCTATCGCATAGGAATCTTTTGCAAGTTGTGGAATCCACCTCATAATTTTCTTAATCAAGTAATTCATTTTAACAATAGTATGGATTTACTTTTATTTTTAAAATTTTAGAAAGGCAGAATATTAAAATGAAAAAGTGGCCAATGACGCCAAATCAAAAGATGTGCAATGATGCCAAAATTGAGAAAGATACACAAAGTGAATAAAAAATTAAAAGATGCGTAAAGTGCGCCAAAAATCTGACTAGAGGCATAAAATGAGCCCACAAAAAGTAAAAATTACCTTTCTTGTACTTCTTAAAGCTTAAGAAAACCCTTGATATTTTTTATTCTTGAGCTTGAAAATCATGATTCCTGATTTACCAATTTTTGTATTAATCTTCTATTTAATATGTTTTATGAAAGTAGTTTTAAAAAAATTAGCATTTCTTTTTCCAATTTGTTCCTTGATTTAGATATAGGATTAAAAAGTTTTTGAGCCTTTAAAAGAACTTGAGCTTGGAGTAAAAAAATTCTAATTTTTAACCTTTTTCTAGATTGTGCGTTGTCAATCCATTTCTTACTAAGTTTTTGAATAAAATTAAGTGGTAACTTTCTCATTTTAAAGACTCTTTGATCAGGGTTTGTTTTGTTTGTTTGTGCCCCTTCTCATTTTGATAATGTCAAAGGAGGAGAACTTACTATTGTATTCGTAACTTTTTTTCAAAAACTAAAAAATACAAAAAAATTTTAATTTCCATTATTTTTAAAAGTTATTTTATAGTAAGAGGGAGTTTTCTTATAATAAGGAGAAACTATTTTTTCTTTAAAAAAATTCAACCTGTAATATTTGTCATCATCAAAAAGGGGGAGATTGTTGCAACTCGAGCTTATGAGTTTATGCTTTTGATAATAACAAATATTATGGCTCACTTTCTATTGTCTACCTATATTTGCAATATATTTTTCTTTCTATGTTTACTAATATTTCAGGATTACAGTGCACCTTACAAGGCTCAAGTTTTTGGCATAACATGTTCTATTTGTAATTTTCATTATAATATTTTTTTTCTGTAAGGGTGTATGCTTGCTTCTAACCTTGCTCACTTATTTCTATTTTAGAGTTCTATGTTTTGTTCACATATTCTGGGACGATCCAAACATCAGCTTGGATGATCAGCTAAAAATAAAAACCTCAATTAAGGCATCCTGGTTAAGGTAGCCGTCTTTAAGCTCATCGTCCTAGATGATATTTATATCAGCCAGGATGATAAACTCAAATCAGAATGAATTAGCCGCTGGATCTATTTAGGTATTATTTATTTTTGGATATCATCCAGGATATTATTCTGGATGATGCAACATAATTATGCCTAAATTAATTTGATAATTAAGGAAAGCAATTAAAGCTTGATTGATATAATCACATCATTTTGGACGATTGCAGGATCGACGGGGTTGATCAGTTCAAAAACCTTAGTTGTTCCTGGACGATCACATATCATACAGCTTCTATTCAGGGCGATACTCTAGATGATATGCACTAATTTTAACTAACTATATGGGATGATATACTATCGGTATGGACGATATGAATAAAAACCTTCTGATAGTCCCAAATCATCCTGCCTTATTGAGCTTATTTTGCACTGATCGTATAGGACGATATTCATATCATCCTAGACAATAAAATTGACAAGTTATAATTAATGAGCTTATTTAGAGATTTTCTATTTAAACATTGACAAGGCACTTAGTATGTGTCTTTGGTAGCAATTAAAGCTTTGTTCTTCTAGAGGAAACTTGAAGAAAGAGCTTGAAAGGGAGAAAGGAAAGGGTGGAGTTTGATAGAGGGAGAAGATCCTTAGAGGGGTTTCAAGGGAGTGTGGAGGGGGTTCCACATGGTTGCTCCAGCGAGCTTGCACCTTAGTAACATCGAATTCAAGGCTCGTCTAGACAGAAGTTTTAGGAAGAAGAAG
This sequence comes from Dendrobium catenatum, assembly GCF_001605985.2. Taxonomy (NCBI): domain Eukaryota; kingdom Viridiplantae; phylum Streptophyta; class Magnoliopsida; order Asparagales; family Orchidaceae; genus Dendrobium; species Dendrobium catenatum. The sequence goes on along the minus strand of NW_021320132.1, from coordinate 334,808 downwards.
ATCTCTTCGGTATTAAAGGACTGGCTACTCCGCCGCACCGGGGAAGGTGGAAGTGATTTTGTAAGGGCTTCTCTGCCTTACTATGGGGGCTAAAGGAGAGACTCAAAGTTTACTGCAATACTCAGAGGGTGCCTCTGAGGAGTGGACGTAGGTCAAGGTTTGATCGAACCACTATAAATCTGGTGTGTTCTTTTCTTTATTATTTCTTCATTTAGTTTCCGCACTTTGATTTTATTTGTGATGAATTTTGGTTTGGTTTGAGTTTGTGTTTTGATTGAAAGATTTTTAAAATATGAATTCACCCTCCCTCTTGGTTAGACTTGGGCTAGTTCATAAGGGCTTAACATCCCTAACAAACTTTCTCGTGCCATCAAAGCACTTTCAACCAGCAGCAGCGGTAAGACTAGGACATGGCCTAGTTTAGGGAGCAGTTCACAATTATTTCTAGTTTCTTTCAGCCGCCGCCACCACCTTCTTCTAATAATCAGGGCCCTTCTAATGATCAGGGCCCTTTTATTATTTTTCTTGTGCTATTTTATTTGATGTTGTTTGTTTCTTTTTGTATTTTTGTTCTATTTTTTTTCTTCTCTAGTTTCCTCCTCCATTTTGAGATGTCAAAAGGGGGAGTAGTGGCAATTGTTTTTTATTATTTCATTATACTTTTTTACTACTTTTATTTTGTAATTGTACCTTATATTTGATTTTAGTAAAATTTGTATTGCTTGGTTCATAATGTTTTCCTTCACATTATGTTTCATTTAACTAATTAAGTAAAATTCTCTACCCAATGTTTTCAATCATCAAAAAGGGGAAGATTATTGTAAATCTAGATTCACGGATTAGAATTTTGATGATAGCAAACATTTTGGACATTTTTGCTTTTATATTATTACCCTGCATACTAATGTTTCAAGTCCACAAAATTAATTGCAAATCAAGCCAACTCAAGATTGGGTAGATTAAGACTGAGTCAATCTGTAAGTGTACGTCAAGTATTTTACCTTTTTTTAAGTAAAATATAACAAAGTGGGTCCTAATGCTAAGTAACCTTGCACATACACACACGGAGGAAAAAATACTGTCTATTTTAGAGTTTTTATTTTTTTATCATATCATCCAAGATGATCCAAAATCTTCCTGGACGATCAATTAAAAATTTAAATCTTAATTAGGGCATCTTGGTTAAGGTAGCCAAAATTAAGCAAATCATCCTGGATGATACTAGAATAGTCTTAAATGATATGCTCAAATCAGAAAGAATCAGCTGCCAACTCTTTTTGGCATGTTATTTTTTGTATACATTATACAGACATCATCTTAGATAATGTTTTACAATTATGCCTAAATTAGTCTGATGATTAAGAAAAATAATTAAATTTTGATTGATTGATCATATCATCCTAGACGATCATAGTATTATCCTAGACGATCAGCTAAACAAACCTTAGTTTCTTCCTGGACAATTAGAATGATGTTCTAAATGATATGTATTGATTTGAACTAATTGTACAGGATGATCTAAGAATCATCTTAGACAATCAGTTATTTTTTCATCATCCAATATAAAGTTTGGCCCAATAGAGCGATGGTCTGGGTGATACTTAACATTTTGAACTAATTATATAGGTTGATGTACCCATCATCCTGGATGATCAGAACAAATAAATATTCTAATTATCTAGCCTCCCCTAAATCATCCTAGCTGATTGAGCTAAATTTGTATTGATCTTCAGGACTATCTGTTGATCGTCCTAGACGATCTTTACCGATTTGTTATAATTTAGGAAAATTTTGAATCCCTTCTGTAGAAGACCTCTTGTTTACTCAAGATTGGATCTTTTACTATTGTTCCGACCTGAGAGAGCTAAGAGGAGAGGGACTGCTTGGTAGAGAGAGAGGATCTTATAAGTGGGAGGTTTGTGAGGGTTTCATAAAGGTTGCTCCAAGCAAGGATCTGAGTCATTTTCTCTAATCATTATACCTGGTTCCTTGGAGGTTCTAGAGAAGTCTACTTCAATAATTAATCAAGGTTATTTGCCTTCTTTAGGAGGAAACAAAAGGAGTCAGGTTCTCTGCCTGCTTTAGGAGGAAGCAAAAGGGGCACGGTTTTTTGCCTCACTGGGGTCGATGGAAAAGAGTTTTTGTACAGTCTTCTCCACCTTGCTATGGGAGAAAAATGAGAGTCACTGAGTTAAGTGCAATACCCAAAGGAAAGGCTCTGGGGAGTGGACATAGGTCAAGTTGATCGAACCACTATAAAATATGGTATGTTCTTTCTTATTGCATTTTTTGTATTTAATTTCTGCACTTTATTTTTTGGTGAATGATTATTTGGTTTATAATTTTAAAAGATTATGATTTTTGTTTAAGAATTTTTAAAACACCAATTCACCCCCTCCCCCCCTCCCCCCCCTTGTACATAAGGGCTTAACATCCCTAACAAACTTTCAAGATTTTTTAAGATTTAAGGATTTGCAAGAAAGAAAAGATAATTTAAGTTAAGCTCATTTTGTGCCTCTTTTATCTACTTTTGGCATATATTACACATCTTTTGTGTTTGATACACTTTATGTATCTTTTACTTTTGGCATCATTGTGCATCTTTTGATTTTGGACTCATTTTGTGCCTCTTTTAATTTTTGCAAATTGCTTCCTTTCTAAATCTTTAAGAATCTCAATTGTAAAGATTATTTTCCAAATATAAGAGAAGAATAACTCACTCTCTTATATATGGAGTAATAATATACAAAGTAAACATGGTCTTTCTTATAGGAGTAAATAGCCTGATTTAGAAAAATAATATATTTCATTTGCCAAACTACAAAATATATCCATAATATAAAAAAAATGTAGTATAATGAATATGTTTTCATTTCAACCATCTCAATTCCAATTCAATTTATATTTTTAAGTTCACACAAGAAATTAACATGCAAAGGAAATAAGAAGGGATATGTAAATTCATAAAAAAAATTATCCTTTTAGTTTTAAAAGTGTCCGCAATTACTTATTACACCTTTAAGTTAGAGTAGAAGTATTTTTATTACTAACAAAAAAGAGCATTACAGATAGTTCATTTATATAGTACGACAAAGCCATACTGTATAAATTAATTTGTATAGTATGAATACAATTCATATAGTACCATCAACAAAAATAACATTTTACTAGTCTAAATTTTTCTTAAGCAAAGAGCATAAAAAATAACCCAATATTAAAAGAAATGTAAGAACCTACTTGATAAAATGCAAGAACCACTTGACCAAGAAAATAAACACAAATTTTTATTCATTAATATAAGAAAAATATTTGATAATAAAAGGACTAAGAAGAAGACTAGAACAGAGGTGGATCCTAATTAGATAGTGGATGTGAAAGTAGTTGGAAGAACTAGCTAAAGCTATCGTACTGCTGCTAGATGGAAATGAATAGCTATTAGATAGTTCTAAACTACTCCCTAAACTAGCCCAAATCATTATTATGTTGGGTTTGTTATTGATCCAGGCAAGTCTCAAGTCTATCAAAACACTTAATCAACTCCCCATATGGGGTAGTGCTTAGGAGGTAGCACAAGTGCAAGATCAACTACAGGGGTAGCATTTCCTTCTTCATCAAATAGTGGGTCTTCTGGTTCCTCTTCCCTATGAAAGAGCATTCGTAAGGAGGCATCTAAGAAGAAAATAGGATTGTGGTTAAGAGGTGTAGGATATGTGATATTGTATTTTTTTTTATCCAAGATATACCCAATCACATGTCCTAGAGCAATGTTTTATTTTCTTCTAGTGGCTGGGAGTCAAATGGAAGTAAGATTTTGGATGTAATCAATTAACATTTAGGCTTCATCCATTTGGGTGTTTAACAATATGAAGTAAGTGATAATTAAAAGTAAGGTAGTGATTTTTACATTGTATCTAGCTTTAGGGATGATTGATATTTCGAGAATGTGCTGGGCAACCCCAGCATTTTGATTAAGATAGTGAACCAAGGGTTGGTGTAGTTCATAGCAGCATTTCTAAGCAAGATATTTACAGAACTCCAGTTAACATCAGATCTGAAGGCCATAACAAGGTGTCTATTTCCTTGGGTGTTTAATTAAAGATCGATTCCCATGTCCTCTTTGGTTATGACCATATTTTGAGGAAGGCATTACAGTGGCATCCCCACTGATCCTAAGATTTGTAAGAAACTTGTAGGGGAATTCAGAATGGAAGGGATAGGACAAAGTGAGAAGAAATTGAAGTACAATGGAATTAAAAAGGTTTATTATTGAAAAGTTTAAGGTATGTTGGTTGAAAAGCATAGATGGAGTTATTTTGGCTTCTTTGTATTTGTGATAGTAAGCTTCATCAGAAGCTGTCAAAAATGATCATCAATATAGTTACTAGAGGAGGAAGCACCCTGGGTTTGTTAACTATGTTTTCCACTGCCAATCATTGCACATATTGGGATTATAAGAAGAATGATTAAAAAGATTTTGTGATTACTTAAACAGAATTCTAAGATATTATACAGTACGATCGTGAGATCATACAGGACTATCATGAGCAATCAATTTAGCTAGATGATTAGTAAAAATGGGTTGTATGATCATATAGTACGATCAGACATCATACTGAACGATTAGAGATAGGGAGATCATCTCGGGGAATTTGACAGTATGACCTATAACCAAAAGGTTTATATAGTACAAATAAGTGTTTGTATAGTACAATCAATAATAGATGTCATACTAAATAAAATGAATTTGTCCCAATCTAGATTGACATGTGTATCATCCAAATGAATATATGTTCATACAGTACAATTCTAAATCATGGATACAATCTGGATCATCTATTAAGCCAAGGGTTATGATCAAGGCAGTGTTGTGCAGATCATACAGTATGAAGGTATTCGTACAGTATAATTTAAGATGAGATGTTATCATTACAGGAAAAGATAGTGAGGTTCAATGAAGTGATTTGTGTGATGATCAGGATACAATCATAAAGAATGATAATTAGTAAAAAAAATAAAACCAAAAGGAAGAAAACAAAAACAAAAAAAATAAAATTATCAAATAAAAATTAAGGACTAAAATGAAAAAATAAATAAAGTCACAAATAAAAAAATAAGACACAATGCATACATTAAGAAGCTCATGAATGGCTGATTTTAAGTGATAGGAAATAAATATCAAGCCTAAAATACATATGCTCCCATTGGGTCTTTTGTGAGAGCCCTTAAATCCAAAGATCATGAAAAAACAATTTTGGGAGCCCAAGTGAGTTTGGGTCCCTTCTTGAATTTGGATAAATCAACATAATGAATGTCATGTTATGGTTAATGTAACCTAGACCTCCACCCTAAATGTGTTCGATGTTTAATTATGCAAGTGTAGCTAATATGTCCTGACATGCCACATAAATAACATCTAATATCAGGAAATGGTTTAACTAATTATGATTCCTATTCCTAGCTTTATGAGAAGCATGACATGATGAGTGCTTAAGAGAAGGTTTATTTTGGAAAGCCTTTACTTTTTCTAACATAATTTCATTAGCACTTTCAAGAGCAGATATTTCAATTTTTAAAGAGCGATCACTAAGATCTAAAATATTAACACGGGCTTCTAACTCATTAAATGATTCTTCTAAATCAAGAAGCAATGCTTTCAAAGAATCATGTGTTTCTGATTAAGTAGTATATTTCTTATTCAATTAATCAAACTCAACCAGTAAAGCCATATGATTCTTATCTAAATCAAAACCATCTTTTTCTAGCATTTCATTTTCTTTTCAAAAAATTGAGCATTCAATTTTCAAGCTAACATGCTTCTTTATTCAATTTCCTATAAGAATCATGAATCTTTTTGAAACATCAAGTAATTCATTATATGAAATTTGACATACTTTATCTTGAACAAATTGATCATGATAGTTGTTTGCCATTAAGCACAGATTTGTCACTTTCTCTTCTACTTCTACTCCAGATGAAAAAGTGGAGTTGGCCAAATAGGATTTATAAGAACTTTGGTAATCTTTATAAAATTTAGCTTTTCTTTAACCTTATCCTTACTTTGGTGATTTTTAAGATCTAGGCAATCAATTTTAACGTGCATCTCCTGCATTCATGATAGATAATATCATAAGAATCATTAGAATTTTTATAATTCTTATCTTTGCTCCACTGTTGATGTTACTTTTGCTTTTTCTTTAGAAAGCTTTTGAACTGTCAAGTCATCAATGTGATATCTTCCTCTCCTCCATAAAAAGGAATTGTCTGAATCATTAGCCTTTAAGGCTACAATTTTCTCCTTCTTTCTTTCTTCTACATCAAGCTGTCTTTAACTCACTCCTTGTGCGTAGGCAATGAGTGATCCAAGTAATTTATCAATGGAGTGAACATACATATCTTTAGATTCAGTAATAGCAATAATTTTTGTATCGTAAGAAGAAGGTAAACAATGTAGAATCTTATTTACTTTTTCATAATTTGATAATTCTTTACCTAAAGCATGTATGGATGTGATGATTTGTGTAAACCTAGCATACATTTCAGATATGGATTCACTAGGTTTCATGCAAAAGAGTTTATAATCATGGAGCAGAATATTTAATCTAGATTATTTTACTTTAGCAGTTCCTTCATAGGTTATGTAGAGTCTATCCCATATTTATTTTCCAGTTGTGCAAGTAGATATACATATGTAATCTTAAGATTTTAAAGCATAAAATAAACAGTTTAAGCATTTAGCATTACATTGGGCTAAATCTCTATCTTCTAAACTCCATTCAAATTAAAAAAAGTTTATCTTTCATGCCATTAACTAAACGTGAAGGTGAAGAATATCCTTCCTGAACTAACATCCATATGTCATAATCAATTAATTGCAAAAAAGTTGATATGCAATATTTTCAAAAATCAAAAGGAATATTATCAAATAAAGGTGGACGTATGATTGAATATCCTTTTGTACAATTTTCTTTTCCAAAGTTAGCCATTGATTATTTTTTAAAAGCTATTTAAAACTTATTTTTTAAATCCCTCTATGATACCACTTAAAAGTTCGTGAAGGTTGTTAAACCTTTAAGAACTAGCTCGAGGCTAACCATCAAGGGGTGAATTGGATATTTAAAAAATTCTTTAGAGAAAAAAATTCTTTAAAACATTTTCAAACCCACACAAGATAATCGACACAGCGGATATGGAAATGAATTTCATAACAACAAAATAAATAAGATTTTTTAACCACACATATAATCACATAAAATAAAGTGCAAAAAATAATCATAATGAACACACCAGAATTTATAATGGTTCAGTGAACCTGACCTACGTCCACTCCTTGGTGACTCCCTCTCCAAGTATTGTACAAAATAGTAGTGACTCTCCTTTTTTCTCTCATAGCAAGGTAGAGAAATATGTATAGACCCTATTTCACCACCCTAGTATGACAAAGAACTGTGACTCTTTTATAGGCAGAGAACTTCAATTTTATTTTCACCCTTAAGGTGATATTCAGATAACTAGAACTCTATTTTCACCCTCCAGGAGATGGTCAGAGAACCATAACTCTATTTTTACCCTCCAAGTGATGGTCAGAGAACCACGATCTTTGCTGAAAAACTTCTTCTCCAGAGCCACAGAGAATCTAGGAAGACACTTCTAGATACTAGGCAAGATTCTTACTTGGAGTAACCTTGTGAATCTCCTTATAACTTCTCCCTCACAAAAACTCCCTCTCTTCTCTCACAAAGCTCTCCTTCTTCTCTCCCTCAAGGTTCTCTCTCCTGAAGTTTCAACAGCCAAAGACTTTTTAATTGAACTATTAAAAAACCTTTAAGTAGTGGGCTTCAAGAAACCCTAATTTTCAACAGTTCCATCTTCTGTTCGTACTGTACGATACATGTATTGTAGAGTATAATAAGTGTAATTTTTACTCATCCCGCAAGGTCATGTAGATGAATTGTTCAACCTTTATAACATTTCATACAGTAAAATAAAAATATCATATGGTACAAACTGTATAAATTTCTTTTGTTCATTTGGGATGACACTCAGGACAGTCAACTTCATACACTATCAATCATCTAGCACTATGGATATCATACAATATGATCAGTATAAAAATCATGGATTTTTTTTTATACAATCTTTGGGATTACCAATTTCATACATTATTAATCATACAGTATGAATTATATCATACAGTACGATCGGTCGCAATAATTGTCCATAATTTGATTGCTTGATATAAAGGGGTTAATTAAAAAATACTTTAATTGAGGTGTATAGTATGAACTAAATCATACTGTACAATCAGCACATAATTAGTATCTTCCTTAACCTTTGGCGATATGGGTTTTGACATAGAACAACAGATCATGCAATACAAACTAAAATTGTATAGTATAAAACAAAGTTGTACAGTACAAAGCCAAAATCATACAATATGATTTACTTAAAAAAACTCTCTTAAACAAATTTTTCTCTCTCCTCATGTGTGTATACAAGGTTACTCAATAATAATATCAACCCAATTACATGATACGACTCAAGAAGGGAAAAAGTATATAACAAATTGAAAAATCATATTATAACCCTAGTTTATCTAGTCTTCAACTGATCAAAATTGTAAGTGAACGATGGATTAATTTCCTAAAATGTTAGTACACATAAAATAAAACAAAATATCTCAAAAATTGGAGAAAGTAGTAATCAAAATAATAATATTTTCTATAAATAAAATCACAGTGCTTGGATCAAATTTATAATAATCTCTCCCTTTTTTATGATGCAAAATATTATTTTAAAGATTTTCAAAATTTTGATTTCCTCTAAACTTCCCATGAGATGATAATCATATGAAAAAATAAAGAAAAAAATAACAACACATATTAATAATACAACAACATATCAATAATACAACAACAATATAACTCTCCCCATTTTGACATCACAAAAAGTGGGAAAATAGCATAAAGGAAAAACAAAAATAAAAATAGAAAAATAACAAGATTAAAAAATTAACAACTCGTGGTAAAGGAAGAACATCATAGCTTTGATAAATCTCGTGGTCATTTTTCAAAATGCAATAAGTTTACTCTACAAATAGAAAAGACTAAATAAGATAAGTGTTGACTTTATTGCAACCAAAGTATTTGGTTTCTAAAGTTTGCACACACAGCTTAAAATCTTCACAGGCTAAAGTTTTTTGTTTAAACAAAAATTTAATTCAGGAATTATAATTAGATAGGGAAACTTAAACTTTTCAAATTACTAGCATGAAATATATCAAATAGAATATTACTATAAAAGTAATGAATAAAGAACTAAGATTTTCTAAAATGAAGTTTTAAACATATTATAAAACTCTGATTTTTGGAAAATTGCTTTTACTTTTGGCTTCATTACACATCATTTGATTTTGGACTAATTTTGTGCCTCTTTTGATTTTTAGCAAATTTCTTCCTTTCTAAATCGTTAAGAATCTTAATTGTAAAGATTATATTTTAAATAGAAGAGAAGAATAACTCACTCTCTTATATAGGGAGAAATAATCTACAAAGTAAACATGATCTTTCTAATAGGAATAAATAGCCTAATTTAGAAAAATAATATATTTCATTATTTAAATTATTGAATATATCCATGATATAAAAAAAATGTAGTTGAATGAGTAGGTTTTCATTTCAGCCATCTCAATTCTAATTCGATTTAGATTTTTAAGTTCACACAAGGAATTAAGATGCAAAGGAAATAAGAAGGGATATGTAAATTCATAAAAAAATTTATCCTTTTAGTTTTAAAAGTGTTAGAAATTACTTATTTAAACCTTTAAGTTATAATAGAAGTATTTTTTTTTACAAATAAAAAAGAGCATTGCAGTAAGAGTTCATTCATACAGTACGATCAAAGTTATATAGTAAAATTCAATTCATTTAATAAGAATATAAGTCATACAATATGATCAACAAAAACAACATTTTTCTAGTCTAAATATTTCTCATGTAAAGTGCACAGAAAATAACCCAACTTTAAAAGAAATACAATAACCTACTTGAAAAAAATATATGAACCACTTGATAGAGAAAATAAACACAAAATTTCTTATTTTTTTATAATTATAAGAAAAAGAAATGACAATAAAAGAATGACTAAGAATAAAATGCATTACAAAACAAAATAAAAACAAATAAGCATTAACATAAAAAAGAAAAGTACAACACAACAAAAGCCAAAAAGAAGACTAGAATAGAGGAGGATCCTAATCAAATGGTGGATGTGTGATTAGGTGGATGTGGAGGTGGTTGAAAGAACTAGATAAATCTATCATACTGTAACTGGATGGAGGTCAACTGCTATTGGATAGTTACAAATTAATCCCTGAACTAACCCATATCATTATCATCTTGGGTTTGATGTTAATCCTGGCAAGACACAAGTCTGTCAAAACACTGAATCACCTCCTCATATAGGTAGTGGTGAGGAGGGGGTGTAGGGGGAGCATCTCCTTCTTCATCAAATAGTGGAGCTTATGGCTTCTATTCCCTATGAAAAAGCATATAAAAGGAGTCATCCGATAAGAAGATTGGAGTGTGGTCAAGAGAAGCAGGATATTTGATATTGTATTTTATATCCAAAATGTTTCCAATCCAATATCCTACATCAATATTTTCTTTTCTTCTACTGGTTGGGATTTGAATGGAAATAAGATTTTGGATGTAATCAATTAAAATTTGGGCTTCATCCATTTGGGTGTTTGATAATATGAATTAAGTGATAATTAAAAGTAAGGGAGTTATGTTTACCCGATCTCCAGCTTTAGGGATGATTGATGTTCTAAGAATGTGTTGGATAACCCTGGCATTTTTATTAAGAGTGTGAACCAAGGGTTGGTGGTAGTTCAGAGCAGCACTTCTAAACAAGAGATTTATAGCACTCCACTCAAAATTAGATCTAGAGGCCATAGTAAGGGGTTTATTTACTTGAGTGTTTAACTGAAAATGGATTCTTGTGTCCCTTTGGTTATTACCACATTCTAATAATAAACATGGGAATACATTACAATGGCGTCCCACTAATCCTAAGATTTGCAAGGAACTCATAAAGGATTTTAGAATGAAAGGGATAAGCCAAAGTGAGAAGGAATTATAGTGCAGGGGAATTGAAAAGATTCATTATCAAAAAGTTCAAGTTCTGTTGGTTGAGAAGCCTAGAAGGAGTAATTTTGGCATCTTTGTATTTGCAGTATAAAGCTTCATCATAAGTTTTTAGAAAATAATCATCAGTAGGGTTCGAGAGGAGGAAGCACCCTGGGTTTGGCTACTACATTTTCCACTGCCATCCATTACATAGATTGGGATTGCAAGAAGGATAATTAGAAGGATTATGTGAAGAATTTGAATGAATTGGACTATTTAAATAAAATTCTAAGAGATCATATAGTACAATCATGAGATCGTATAATATGATTGTGAGATCATACATTACAATCATAAGATTGTATGGGATGATCGTGAAATTATATAATATCATTGTGAGATCATACGAGATGATCATGAGTAATAAATTCAGCCAAAAGATTAGTTAAAAAATGTTATCTAGTCATACAGTGCGATCATACATCATATCGGATGATTAGAGATAATAAAATCATCCTGAGGAGTAAGGCGGTATAACCTTTAACCAAAAGGTTTGTACAATACGAATAGGTGCTCATACAATATGATCAATAATAAATATCATACTAACCAAAATAAATTCATCCCAATCTGGATTGACATGTGAATTGTCCATAAGAAAAGGTGTTCATACAAAACAATTATAAATCATAGATACAATATGGATCATCCATTAAGCCCAAGGTTATGATCAAGGTAGTTTTGTACAGATTATACAGTACGAAGGTAGTTCATACAGTACAATTTAAGATGTAATTTTTGCTTTCTAGGGAAAGGCAGTGAGGTTCACTTAAGTGGTTTGTCTGATGATCAGGACACAATCATAACGAATGATAATTAGTAAAAAAACCAAAAGAATAAAAATAAAAACAAAAAATTAAATCATCAACCAAAAATTAAGGACTAAAATGAAAAAAATAAATAAAGTCATAAACAAAAAATAAGACACAACACATACGTTGGGAAGCTCATGAATGGATGATTTCAAGTGAAAAGAAATAAATTTCGAACCCAAAAACCACATGCTCCCACTGGGTCTTTTGTGAGAGCCCTTAAATCTAAAGATCTTGGAAAAATAGTTTTGGGAGCCCAAGTGAGTTTGAGTCCCTTCTTGAATTTAGATAAATCAACATAATACCTTTCATGTTGTGGTTGATGTAACTTAGGCCTCCACACTAAATGTGTTCGACGGTGGATAGTGCAAGTGCGGCTTATGTATCCTAACATGCCATAAGAATAACACCTAATATCAGGAAAAGTGTTAACTAACCTATGATAGTTATGATTCCTATTCCTAAGTTTATGAGACACATGAAATGATGAGTGCTTACGAGCAGGTTTATTTTAAAAAGCCTTTACTTTTTTAATAGAATTTCATTAGCACTTTCAAGAGTAGATATTTTAATTTTTAAAGAGTACTTACTAAGATCTAAAAATGTTAACACATGCTTATAACTCTTTAAATGATTCTTATAAATTAAGATGCAATGCTTTTAAAGAATCATGTGTTTTAGATAAAATAGTATATTTCTTATTCAATTCATTAAACTCATACAGTAAAGCCATATGATCCTTATCTAAATCAGAACCATCTTTTCTGAGCATTTCATTTTCTTTTTCTAAAATTGAACATTCAATTTTCAAGCTTGCATGCTTCTTTTTCAATTTCATGTAAGAATACTGAATCTTTTTTGAAAGATCAAGTAATTCATTGTATGAAAGTTAACATAGCTAATCTTGATCAAACTAATCAAAGTTATGATTTGCCATTAAACACAAATTTTTCACTACCTCTTCTGCTTCAATTCTAGATGAATCTGAAGTGAAGTCAGCTAATGAGGCTTTTTGAGATCTTCACTTGTCTTTATAGAACTTAGCTTTTTTTTCAACCTTCTGCTTGCTTTGGTGATTTTTAAGATTTGGGCAATCAGTTTTAACATGCCCTACTCTCCTACATTCATAATAAATAATATCAGAAGAAGTGTTAGCGTTTTCATAATTCTTACCATTGCTCCACTGTTGATGACACTTTTGCTTTTTCTTTAGAAAGCATCTGAACTGTTGAGTCATCAATATGATATCTTCCTCTCCTCCATCTGATGAATTGTCTTAATTATTAGCCTTTAAGGCTATAATTTTCTCCTTTCTTTCTCATGCATCAAGCTGTCTTTGACTCACTCCTTGCTCGTAGGTAATGAGTGATCCAAGTAAATTATCAGTGGAGTAAATATTCATATCTTTATATTCAGTAATAGCAGTAATTTTTGCATTATGGGAAGAAGGTAAATAATGCATAATATAGTAGATACCAAATGGGTATTTGAGAATAATGTGAATGATTCTATAGTTGTGGTTAGGAATAAGACTAGGTTAGTATCTAAGGGATACAATCTAATTGAAGGCGTTAATTTTGAGGAGACCCTTTTCTTTTTATTTAGATTAGAAGACACCATAGTACAATTAGCATTTGTGTAATTTAGAGGATACAAGTTGTATCAAAAGGATATAAAGAGTGCTTTCTTAAATGGGATTATCATGGAATATGTCTATGTAAAACAACCCCCTATATTTAAAAATTACACCTTTCCCAATCATTGAAAAAGGCTTTATGTGGGTTGAAATAAGCTCTTAGAGTATGGTATGAAAGGTTTAGTATATTCCTAAATAGATTGTTTGTTTAGGATAATGTAGATATCATTCTACTTCTAAAGAAAGTAGGAGATGATTTACTCATTATTCAAATATATGTGGATGATATCTTATTTGGATCAACAAATTAATACTTTCGTAATGATCTGTAAGAAATAATGAGTTGAGAGTTTGAGATTAATATAATGAGTGAGCTAACATATTTTCTTAGATTTAATGTGAGGCAAAGTGATGATGATACCTTTCTTAGTCAAAGTAAGTATATCATGAAAATTTTAAAGAAGTATGAGATGGAAGGTGCTAAATAATAAATATACCTATGAACTCTACCATATAATTAGATAAGGATGCAAATGGAAAATCAATAGATCAAAAAAAGCATATGGGAATAATAAGATCACATCTGTATTTGACTGCTACCAAACCACATATAATGTTTAGCATTTTCTATGTACTATAATCCAAACTAGTCTAGAAGAATCCCATATGATAAGAGTTAAAAGAATTTTTAGATATCTAATACGCACACAAAACATAGGTATTTGATATGATAAATATAGCTCCTCATTTAAAGTCATAGGATATTCATACTCAGACTTTGTAAGGTGTAGAATAGATTAAACAGTACTTTTGGGACTTATTAGTTTATAGGGCAATAAATTATTGACCTTGACTCTTTATAGGCACTATACCAAATATGTGTGACAATAGTAGTGCCATTTATATTTCCATAAATCTAATTCAACACTCTCATACTAAGAATATAAACATCAGACATCATTTCATTAGAGATTATATAGCCAAGGGAGATATAGGACTATATGAGGTAGCAATTGAGAATCAATTAGCAAATATTTCACCAAACCCCTAAACTATGTCACCTTTAGTTTTCTAAGGACTATATTAGGTGTCACTGACATTCATACTTAATTTGGGGTAAATGTGTAATAAATAATATGCATTATGCTTCTATGTTCATTATGTTTCTTGATATTTTCTTTTATATAATGTTTTATGTTAGTTATTTATTTGGTTTGTGTGTTTGAAGTTTCCAGTTATTAAAAGTCCTCCCTAGTCATCACACAAAAAAAATGTTATGAAAAATAAGTGTTCATATCATACCAACCACTTTCATATTGTATGATCAGCATAACTCTACACATCCTTGCCACTCATGTAATCAACGGCCCTGAGCTAACCAATAATTAACAATCATACTATACAAATACCCCTTCGTCTATTATGATCCACATGTCATTAGCTATTAGATGACTCTAAATTTGTTGGTATGATATTAATTATGCAATCATACTATACTACCACCTGTCCATACTATACAAATATTTTAGTTAAAAGTCATACACTGTAACTCCTCTTGATGAATGTTTTTATGCATATCATCCAGTATGATCCTTCAAAGTCTATATAAGTTGTTAGACATATTACAGTTGTCCCAATGCTAACCAAGATGGGGGTGAATTAGTAATTTAAAACTCTCTTCATAAAATTTAGAAAACCATTTTATGAATTTAACACAATAAAAAAGTTTTTCAAAATAAACTTTTCAACCCAAAATTAAAGTGAAAAAAATTAAAAATGCACAAAAGTAAAAAATAAAAGAATGTAGAAATTTATAGTGGCTCGGACTAAAAAGACCTACGTCCACTCCCAGAAGACTCCCTCTTTAGGTATTACACTATACCAAAGTGACTCTCTTTTTGCTCCCATAGCAAGGCGGAGAAGCCTTTACAATTCACTTCTCCTCTACTAATCCCCAATGCGATAAAGTACCATCATCCTTTTACACTATCCAAGTGTCGGTAAAGAACCGTCATATTTTCACACCCTCCTAATGTCGGTAGAGATCCATCACCTTTTTACACCCTCCTGGTGTCGGCAAAGTATTATTGTCGTTTCACACCCTCTTGATATCGGTAGAGTATCGGATCTTCTCTAAAGTTCTTCTCTCAAGCATCTTCAAAGAAGTAAGAAAGAGATTTAGCAAACATATAAAGATATTCTCACCTTTGGATGACCTTGTGAATCATTCACAAATTTCACTTGCAAGATCTCTCTATCCATAATATCAAACATTCTCCTAAAGTACAAAGAAGGAATCATTCCAGTTAGTTGTTTAGGACCTTATATATGATTGACATTAAAAATCATCTAGAAAATTAAAAATTTTAATTTGACCGACCTTAATCGTATAGGACCATTGCACATTGTACATACGATCAGTTCAAAATTTGCTCCTACAATCATATACGAACCAATTTTGTACTCTGATTTTCCTGTGTATGAATTGACAATATACATATGATCAATTTAAAATTGAACAGCTTTGTCTAGTATGATTCAGTACGAACTAACTTCTTACTCTAGATAACGTATTATACGAATCTCATATCATACAATACGATCAGATTAAATTAAACCACATTTTGTTCGGTAAGAAAATGGATGAGTCTATTTTGTACTCTAGAAATTGTTTGTAAGAACCTAAGATTGTACAATACAAACATATCCAAAAAATTACCAATTGTATGGATGAAAATATACACACCAATTTTGTACTTTGGATGTCATCTGTACAAAGGTAACTTCGTAGAGTACGAACAGGACTTAAAAAATTTTCAAACATGATTTGATTAACTTCTTTCTGGAGGAATGCTTAGGTCAAATCGTCTCGTAGAATTCAAAATTATACAGTATGATTAGTTTTAAAAAATTACAAACTTTTACAATCCCCAAGTATGTGTGTGTACAGTTACTCAATTACAATCACACTCTTTCAAACTCTAGAAAACTATAAAAAGTATAAACTTTAAATACAATAAACCATAATCTAATCTAGATTATAATTTCTCTAAAATGTTAGTATACACAAACAACAAAAATAAAATTTCTAATATATATTAGGAGAAATAATAATCAACACAATAAGATTTCGGAATCATCAAAAATACATATGATATAAAAAAAAAATAGTTGTGAGAAATAAGTTGCAACATTCTCCCCCTTTTTGATGATGACAAAATAATTATTATTTGAGTTAACATTTAATGCAAATTTTCTCCTTAGCTCCCCCTAAATGAATGGCCAATTTAAATAAAGGAGTTCCCATGAAGATCAAAAATTAAAAACATACACAAATAATAACTACTAAAATCAAAGCAACTGCTAAAATCAAAAACATAAAAATACGAACACAAACTACTAAAATCAAAAACACAAAAACACAAACATGAACATTAAAACATTCAAAACATAACATACACACATCACATCACACATTCATAATACACCAAACAATTATGCACATTCACAATACAACAAATAATATTCTGATATCAAACATAATATACACACATTCACAATACAACAAATAATATTATAATATTATGACTCCCCTTTTGATAACAACAAAAAGGGAAGTAAATCTTGAAATGAAAAAGTTTCTACAAATAAACTAGAAGAGTAGAAGAAGAAAATTATTTTAAACCAATTGCAAATATAATATTAACTTCATAAACGAAAAAGAAAATTTTCAATTTTTTTAAATCAAAGAACAACTAAGATAAGAAAAGTCAACCAGGTTTATTGTTCATGCTAGTTAAATTAAATAAAAATAATTATTGTAAAAATGATGAAATGAAGATTAGTTAAGTTTGAATTCAATATTGAATATGATTCCTAATTAGATGGATTTGGATTAGAGATTGGATGATAAAGGAAAGAATACTATAAATGCTTTTAACTGGCTACATTGCGCATCTTTTAAATTATTTATAGCACACATTATGCATCTTTTCTATTTGGGCTAATTTTGTGCCCCTTTCACTTTACGAACCATTGTGCATCTTTTTTTATTTTTTCACGCTTTGTGCATTTCTTTTTTTTTTTCTTTTCTTTTTTACTTTTTGGGTCTTTTCCAATATTCATAATCTAAATTCAAGTTCTGGTAATAAAAAAATAAACATATTGAAAAAGAAAATAAAAATAATAAGATATCAATCTTGAAACAATTATAGTTTAGATATGTTTGTCTATAAGAATCATGAAATTGATCTCTTTGTCTACACCTAGTCATAATTTAATTTAAAGTTTTGAAAGAATAAATTTTGTAAGAAAATTAATTTGTAGAACAAAGTAATTGAGAATCCATTGCAATGATCAACTACAAGAGATTTTTCTAGTAAAAACATAAATATTGCAACAAATGTAATTCAATACAAGTGAACAAAATATTCCATCATCATTCCATTGATATCAAGAAGCACATACAAACATATTTCTCATTCATTTCATATAACATCATCAACTAACATCATCACAAAGATTCAAAATAACATATGAAAACACTAAACTCATAGAAGAAATATCAAAACATCAAACACAAAAACTCCTAAGCAACAATGATAAGAAGTACATCTAGTAGTCAGAGGGGCCTTGATCTGGAGAAGGTGGTAGGTTGAACATTGAAAAGTAGCTATTCATTATAGCTACATTCGAGTTGACCATATCAAATTAACCACGAATCCAACCCATGTCTTACTGATACCTAGCATCCTACTGATTTTAATGATTCTCAATTTGATCAAAGCATTGATCAAAATGATTTTCTAATTTATCAAAGTGCTGGACTATTTCGGGATAGAAATTTTGGTCAGGTCCAGCCATAGGTGCATGAGCTGGAGTAGGAGCTCGCCCTTCTTCCTCTAAATCATCAATCTCCGAACTCTGATCCTGCCAAAAAAGTGCCCGAAAAGAGGCATCAGTAAAGTAAATAGGGAGTTCAGTAGGAGAATCAGGATGGATAATATTATACTTCTTTTCTAAGATGTAGGTAACTAGATGTCCTAAGCCACATTTTTCTTTCTCTTATGATATGGAAGTCCAATTTCAGAAAGATTAAAAATATAATCCATGATGAGTTAGGCTTCATCAAAAGCTTTTTTTAATCATTATTAAATAAGTGACTGTGGATAAAAAAGATGTCATATTAATACGATCACTAGCTTTTGGAATAATTGAAGTTCTTAAAACATGTTGGATGATCCTAGCACTTCGATTGAGAGTATAAACTCGATACAAATGACCCACATGGGTAACATCTCTAAGAGTTTGATTAACATAGGACCAATCAAAGTCAGCTCTTGAGGATAAAGTATGGGCTCTAATCCCTTGAGTTCTTAGATGGAGAAAGTTTCATAGATCTTCCTTTATAATATCTACCTGTTGCTTAAAAATATATGAAGTAATCCTATAGTGGTCATGATTAACTTTCATGTTGGCCAGAAAGTATTGGAATGTCTCTTTATGATAGGCATATATAAGAGTTAGGATGAATGAAAGTTGAGTTGAATCGAATAAGGGCATGATAGAGAAATGAAGATCACCATGTATGAGAAGTCAAGAATAGTTGATTTTAGTAGCAAAATACCTAAAATAGGCATCCTCATTCTCTTTAGAAAAGAAGTTATCATCCCTTCCAGTTCTAGAAGAAGATCCCTTAGAGAGACGGGGTCATTTGCTGCTACATGCCATTCCTAAGATGTGGGTTCTAAAGTGTTCGGAATATATGAGAAAGTGAATGAAAAAACATTTAAACAAATAAAATGAGATAAACTAAACAAACACATATTTACAACACATCAAGTTTGAAGAATTTTAAATTTAAGCATTAAGATCAATCACATCTAACCTAGTTTTTAAGGTGTTAAATGTGTCAAAGGCTAATGGTTTTGTGAAAAAATCTGCAAGTTAATTTTTCATAGTAACGTGTTCAATTAAATCTCTCCCTTAGTGACATAATCTCTAACGAAGTGATATCTTATGTCTATATGCTTGGTTCTAGAATGTTGAATAGAATTATTTGAAATACATATGGCACTAGTATTATCACAAAAAAATTGGAATTATACTAATTGAAAATCCTAAATCAATCAATTATTATTTCAACCAAAGAACTTATACCACACAACTATCTAAGGTAATATATTCTGCTTCAGCAGTAGATAGGGCTACTAAATTTTATTTCCTACTGGACCAAGAAACTAAAGAGTTTCCTATGAATTGATAAGTTCCAAATGTACTTTTCTAATCAACCCAACATCCTGTAAAATTTAAATCAGAATATCTAATAATTTCAAATGAAGAGTTATGCTTAGGATACCAAATTCCAAAAATTTTAGTTCCCAAAAAGATATCTCAAAATTCTTTTTATTGTTGTCAAATGTGATTCTTTTAGATCATATTAAAACCTAGCACACAAACAAACACTGAACCTGATATCTGGTCTCCTAGTAGTCAAGTAAAGTAATAATCTAATTATTTCTCTAAATTTGTTTTGATCAAAAGATTTTTTCGTAGGCTCCTTATCTAATTGAACTGAGAAACTCATTGGTGTAATCACTAGTTTATCATTATCCATTTCATATTTCTTGAGGATGTCTTTGATAAACTTTGACTAACTAAGAAATATTCCTTCCTCGTTTTATTTTATGCTAAAACAAAGAAAATAACTCAAATGTCCCATCAAAATTATCTCAAATTCACTACCCATTATTTTTCAAAAAATCATCACAAAAATTTTAATTTGTAGATCCAAACAAGATGTCATCAATATATATTTAAAAAATGAGTATGTCATCTCCTATCTTCTTTAAAAAGGGAGAGTTATCCACACTTCCTTTCACAAAAGATCTCTCAAATAGGATAGTGCTTAACCTCTCATACCAAGCCATAGGTGCCTGTTTTAGTCCATAAAATGCCATTTTAAACATAAACATCCTCTTATATCATCCTATTCAAAAAGGCATTTTTAACATCTATTTGATATAATTTAAAACTTTTAAAATAGACAAAGGCTAACAAAACCCTAATTGCTTCAAGTCTAACTATAGGAGAAAAAGTCTCTTCAAAATTAATCCCTTCTATTTGATTATATCCCTTGGCCACCAATCTTGCCATATTTTTAATCACAAATATTGAATCATTCATTTTATTTTGGAACACCCACATAGTTTCTACAACACTTGGATCCTTAGGCCTTTTAATTAATTCACAAAAAAACATTTCATACAAATTGATTTAACTCTTCTTACATGGAAAAAATCTAAAATTCATCCAAAAATACTTCATTTATATTAATGGGTTCAATCATTGATATAAAGGTAGAATAGTTTATCTCTTTGCTAAGTCCATACCTAGTCCTAACACCCTCACTAGGTTCACCTAAAATCATCTCCTTAAGGTGATTCTTAAAAAATTTCCATTATCTAGGCAAAGGTTTTTCTAATCTAACATTCTCTTCCAAATTTGTCATTTCAATTCCTTAGGTATTATTTTCAATATGATCCTCTGCCTACCCTAGCTCTTCCAAAATGCCAGATTCATCAAACATAACATGTGTGTTCTCCTCAACTACTAAAGTCCTCTTATTAAAAACTCAATAAGATTTTCCAACACTAGAGTATCCAAGAAAAATTCTTTCATCAGATTTTGGATCAAATTTTCCCAAAAGAGTTTTCCCATTATTATGAATGAACACTTTACATCCAAAAATATACAAATCTGGCAAATTTGGTGTTCATCCCTTAAGAAGTTCATAGGGTGTTTTATTCAATTTTAATCTAATGTTCACCCTATTCAGAACATAACAAGTTGTATTAATCGCTTCAGCTCAAAACTATTTTGGAAGTGAGTATTATGTCAATATAGCTCTAGTGACTACAATTATTATTCTATTCTTTCTTTCTACTACCCCATTCTATTGAGGGGTCCTAGGTGCTCAAAAAATTGTGATCAATTCCTTTCTTTTTACAAAAATCTTCAAATTTCTCATTTTTAAATTCTTTTCCATGATTAGTTTGAATTGATAAAATCTTGCCCCCTCAAAAAATTTCTAAATTCCTCAAATAATTTACTCTTATGAAATAAAAATTTAACATAAGTAAATCTTGAAAAATCATCAACTATCATAAATTTAAATACTTTACCTCCTAGACTTACAGTGCTAACCGGTCCAAAAAGATCTATGTAAATGATTTTCAATGCTTTGCTAGTTCTAAGATCCTTAATGGAGTGAAAGGAGGACTTCACCTATTTTTATAATTGATATACATCACATAAGTGATCCTTAGTAAAGTTTAGTTTTGATATTCCTTTAACCAGTTATTTTTTGGGTAATTTTTCTAAGATTTTCCATGCTAGCATGACAAAGTCTCTTATGCTATAACCATGATTCATCACTAATTATTTTGAGACAAAAGTATTAGGAGATTTAATACAATTCAAATCAAGCATGTACACATTATTTACCATAATTTCATGGAAAACATCAATTTCATTTTGTCTTATTATGCATCTAGTGGGAAAAATTTTTACACTATAACCCTTATCATATAGCCGACTAATATTCAACAAGTTATGTTTTAAGCCTTCTACCAATAAAACATTCTCAATGAAAAAATTGTTCAAGTTTCCAATCATACTTGTGCCTACCAATTTCTAGTGGTATTATCTCCTAGTGTAACCTTGCCTCCATTCCTAGCTTCTAGTGATATGAATTGTGTCGTATCTCCAGTCATGTGCTTCGAACATTCACTGTCCAGGTACCAAATGCTCTCATGAGGTCTTGTATGAGAGTGTTTCTCTTCTTTATCTGACTGATCAAGCTTGTCAGCCATTAAACATAGGTTGGTGATTTCCTCCTTTACTTCTGTTTCTAACAAATCTGAAGTTGAGTCTACCCAAAATGCTCTCTGTAATCTCTTCTTTCCCTTCCTTAAATTGCTTTTCTCCTTGAGCTTTTCCTTATTAGGATTAGCTTTAAGATTCAGCAATCCAATTTGATATGTCCAAGCTTCCTACATTCATAGAAAATTACATCATTAGAAGTCTTAGCATTCTTGTGGAACTTACCTTTATTCCACTACTGATATCTCCTTTGCTTCCTTTTTAGAAAACTCATAAATTTCCTTGTCATCAAGGAAATGTCATCTTCATTCTCAGGTTGAGACTGATCACTCTTCGAGTCATCGACTTTCAATGCTATGTTCTTTTCCTTTCGCTTCTCATCTGTATCCATCTATCTTTGAGTTATTCCTTATTCATAAGACATTGGTGATCCAAAAAGATTTTCAATAGAATAAACATTTAAATCTTTTGATTTCATTATAGCAGTTATCTTTGCATTATATATAGTAGGTAAACAATGAAGAATCTTATTTACTTTCTCAACATTTGTTAGCTCCCTTCCTAAAGCATATAATTAGGTGACTATTTATGTGAAATGTGCATACATGTCCTTGATTGATTCATTTTATTTCTTGCAAAATAATTCGTAATTGTGTAGCAAAATGTTCAATCTAGATTATTTCACTTTGTTAGACCCTTTATATGTGATATAAAGTATATCCCAAATTTCTTTTCCAGTTTTACAGGTTGAGACACGCATATAGTCTTCAGATTTAAATGCATAGAAAAAATTATTCAAATATTTTGTGTTTAACTAAGCTAATTCTTTTTCTTCTACTGTGCAATCAACAAATGGTATTTTAGTTATAATGCCATCTACAAGTCTAGTTAGCCTAGTGTATCCTTCTTGAATTAAAATCCACATGCGATAGTTAAGCGATTGAAAAAAGTAAACATACGAGTTTATTAAAAATTTAAAGGGTTGTTATCAAATAATGGGGGTCTAGTGATCGAATACCCTTCATGTGTATTATAGTTTCCAAAAGTATCCATGATCATTTTCAAAAAGTTACCTAAACCTTAATTTTTGAAAGTTGGCTCTGATACCATTTGAAAGTCTATATAGGTTGTTAGACCTATTTCAGTTGTCCCAATGTTAACCAAAAGGGGGTTGAATTAGTAATTTAAAATTCTCTTAGTAAAATTTAGAAAACCATTTTATGAATTTAATACAATGAGAATTTTTTTCAAAATAAACTTTTCAACCACAAAATTAAAAATGCAATAAAAGTAAAAAAAAAAAAGAACACAAAAATTTGTAGTGGTTTGGTCCAATAAGACCTACGGCCACTCCCTGAATACTCTCTCTTTAAGTATTGCACTATACCAAAGTGTCTCTACTTTTTCTCCCACAGCAAGGTGGAGAAGCTTTTACAATTCACCTATCTTCCACCAAACCCCAGTGTGGTAGAGTGCCTCATCCTTTTACACTCTCCAAGTGTCGGTAAAGAACCCTCATCCTTTTACACCCTTCGGGTGTGGTAGAGTACCATCATCCTTCCACACCCTCCTAGTATTGGCAGAGTACCGTAATCATTTCACTTCCTCCTAGTGTTGGCAAAGTACTAGATCATCTCCAAAGTTTTTCTCTCGAGCATCTTCAAAGAAGTAAGAAAGAAATTTGGCAAATTTACAAAGAGATGCTCACCTTTAGGCAACCTTGTAAACCCTTCATAAATTTCACTTGTAAGATCTTTCTATCCACACTCTCAAACACTCTCCCAAAGCACTCTCACTCTTGCTCTCAAAGAAAATATGAAGAAGGATTCGTTCGAGTCAATATCTTAGGAGCTTTTATATGAATGACATGAAAAACCATCCACAAAACTAAAAATTTCAATTTGACCATCCATGATCATACAGTACAATTGCACATCATTTGGACAATCAGTTTAAAATTTATTCGTATAATCTTATACAAACATATTTCATACTCTAATTTTCGTGTGTATGAACTGAAATTTTATAGTACGATTATTTCAAAATTGAACAGTTTCGTCTAGTATGATTCAGTATGAACCGATTTCAAACTTTGGATAACGTACTATAAGAACCTTATATCATATATTATGATTAAATTTAATCAAACCACATTTCGTTTGATACAAAAATGGATAAGTCCATTTCATACTCTGGAAGTCGTCTAGATGAACCTAAGATCATACAGTATGAATAGATTAAAACATTTACCTGTTTGTATGGACAAAAAGATATGCACAAATTTTGTACTCGATCTATATGTCATTTGTACAAAGATAACTTTGTACAGTATGAATAGGACTTAAAAAATTTTCAAGCATGATTTGATTAACTTCTTTCTAGAGGAACGCTTAGGTCAAATTATCTTGTACGATCCAAAATCATACAGTATGATTAGTTTTTAAAAATTACAAATTTTTACACTCCCCTAGTGTGTGTGTGTGTGTATGATTACCAAATTATAATTACACTCCTTAGACTAAAAAATATATATAAAAAGTATAGACTTCAAATACAATAAACCCTAATCTAATCTATCTTGAAGTCTTTAGCAGTCTGGAGTATTATTTTCCTTAAATGTTAGTACACACAAACAACAAAAGCAAAATTTCCAATATATGTTAGGAGAAATAGTAATCAACATAATAAGATTTTGGAATCATCAAAAATACACATGATATAAAAACATAGTTGTGAAAATTAAGTTGCAACAATCTTGAACAATGTGATCAACCACATAACTTAGTATTTAGGACCTTGCTAAATATTTATATCTTTCTATGGAAGGTGGTCAACCACATTACTTAGCATTTAGGAGTGATTATGATTGGACCAGTATAATATGACCCTTAAGAACCCTTATATTAACACTAGCATCTCATCAAATCACTTAACAAAAATTTATGTATCATCCAACATATTCTCCACACTTCTACTATTCCTAAGGGTTGAGATAGAGTGAATATCAACACACTTTTATTTTTCATCACCTATTTTATCATGCCTAGCACTGTATTTGATGAAGTCCACATGATCATTAGCTATTTTCAAAATCTTAGTCCCATTCACTAACCATCAACCCGACATAAGCATAACCTCACTTTATGACACATAGTCACCTACATCCTAGATCAAAAATAATAACTTATGTATCTCACACCAACATATATATTCTCAATCCTCTACTCTGGTGGTTCCTTTTCATATTTTCTTCAATCGACACTATGGTGGCATGCTAAAGAATAGCACAGGTTTGATAAGGCGAGGGGAGACCCTCTAGCACCACCTCCAGCACCAATAAAAATACCTAATTACCAGTTCTAGGCCTATGACTCGATCATGGAATGACTTAACCATCTAGGGATGCAATCAGCTTTATGGTATCAGGAGACTACTCAGCATCAGGAGTGGCTTCACCAATAACTTGAGATTTTTTAGATGTAATAAGAGGTGTATAAGAAGCAGCCCCAAGAGATCCAGCAAATGTATTAGCAACAACATGACCTGTTCTAACAGTGCTACCAGTAGATCTAGCATTAGTGTGATGAAAATCAGGCCTAATTTAGTGACCAGTTATCTTCCCTTCACTAGTATTTATAGCCACCACCACTACCTCCACTTGGTCAAGGTC
The DNA here is from genome assembly GCF_001605985.2 of Dendrobium catenatum. Classification (NCBI taxonomy): domain Eukaryota; kingdom Viridiplantae; phylum Streptophyta; class Magnoliopsida; order Asparagales; family Orchidaceae; genus Dendrobium; species Dendrobium catenatum. Next base: position 308,621 of record NW_021320132.1, on the reverse strand, counting down.
CTTCTTACTTCTAGGCTTGCCTATGTTTTGATGTAATCTTTATTTTTTTTGTCTTTCTATTTATATATCCTTTTTGTTTGGTCGTCTCTCCTTTTTTGTGATGTCAAAAGGGGGAAGGGGGGGTAAGGAGTTGGTTGTACTTATTAGATTAATTTATGTAGTCCATCTTCTATATATTCAATTATTATGCTTGTTATTTTTTGCTTTACTGTTCCTATTTTTTTTAAATGGAAAAAATATGTATTTTTCCCTAATTTTAAAATAACTCACTAAATAAGGGGGAGATTATGAGATAATAAAATAAACTTAAATATTTGACCAATAATATTTTTCATCATAAAAAGGGGGACATGTTGCAAAACTGATTTTAGGGAATAGAATTTTGATGATAGCAAACTTTTTTGTTTTTCTACGATTGCCTTGCCTACTAATATTTCAACTCCACAGGATTAAATTACAAATCAAAGACTGAGTCAGCTTGTAATATATGTCAAGTGTCTTTTACCCTTTCTTGAGTCAATTATAAACAATGTGGATTTTGATGCTAGGTAATCTTGCACGCACACACTTGGGGGAAAGTTTTTGTCTAATTATTAGAGTTTTTTCTTTTCGATCACATCATCCAGTACAATCCCAAAATTATCTTGGACGATCAGTTAAAAATAGAAACCCTAATTAGGGCATCTTGGTTAATGCTGGCATAATTAAATGAATCATCCTGGATGATATTATCATCGTCCGGGATGATAGGCTCAAATTAGAAAGAATCAGCTGACATATTTATTTTGGTATCTTTCATTTTTGGACATCATCATAGATGATGTAGTATAATTATGTGTAAATTAATTTGAAAATTAAGGAAAGTAATTAAAGTTTGATTGCTCAATTATATCATCCTGGATGATCATAGGATTAGCTGAGACGATCTGTTCACAAACCTTAGTTCTTCCTAGATGATCAAAAATTGGCCTAGTTCCATTCAGGGCAATACTCTAGACAATATGTGCTAAATTAAACTAATCATCCGGGATGATCTTGAGATCAGCCTAGATGATCAAGTTATTTTTTTATCATTCATATATCAATTCAGGGCAATGTTTTGCATGATATTCATCATTTTGTTCTAATCAGCCCAGATGATCATGAGATCATCCAGGACGATCTAATTATTTTCCATCATCTAGACATTCATCCAGGGTGATGGTTTAGATGATATTTGATGACTTGAACTAATTGTATATGATGAAAACCTATCATGTTGGACGATCTGAACAAATGAACCTTCTAATCGTCCAAACTCTTCAAAATCATCCTGGCTGATTGAGCTAAAATTAAACTAATCATACAGGATGATATTTCGATCATCCTAGACGATCTTTAATGATTAGTTACTAATTATGGCTAATTTGGAGCCCTTGTTTAAAAGAACTCTTATTTTCTTAAGAGGAAATCTTTTGCTGTTGTCCTAACCTGAGAGAGCCAAGAGGAGAGGGAGAGCAAGGGAGACAAAGAGAGGATCTTATGAGGGAGAATTTGTGAGGGGTTTCACAAAGGTTGCTCCAAGAAAGGATCTATATCATCTTCTCCGATCTTCATCCCTGGTTCCTTGGAGGTTTGAGAGAGGTCTACTTTAGCAACTGATTAAGGTTCTCTGCCAGCTTCAGGAGGATGCAAAAGGATTTGGGTTCTCTTCCTGCTTCATGAGGAAGAAAAAGGAGTTGGATTCTCTTCCTTCTTCAAAAGGAAGCAAAAGGAGTTGGGTTCTCTACCTCACCAGGTTGGTGGAAAGGAGTTTTTATACAAGCCTCTCCACCTTACTGTGGGGGCTAAAGGAGAGTCACTACGTTTAGTGCAATACCTAGAGGAGAGGCTCTATGGAGTGGATGTAGGTCAAGTTGACCAAACCACTATAAAATTTGGTGTGTTCTTTCTTATTGTACTTCCATATTTAATTTCTGTACCTTAATTTATGTTATGAATCTTTGGTTGGTTGTGTTTGTGTTTTTGCATGGAGAAATTTTAAATACCAATTCACCCCCCCCCCTCCTCCCCCCCCCCCCCCCCTCCTCTTAGTTAGCCTCGGGACTAGTTCATAAGGGCTTAACATCCCTGTCAAACTTTTAACTGGTATCAGAGCGGGATTCATAATATTGAGTTTTTGAAAACATTTGAAATTCAATTAATGGCTAACTTTTGTAATCATAATACTATAGAAGGGTATTCTATTACCAGACCACTATTGTTTGACAATATTCCATTCAATTTTTTGGAAAACTCATATGTCTATATTTTTGCAATTGATTAATTATCGTATATGGATGCTTATTAAAGATGGTTATTCACCTTTGTCTCATAAAGTTAATGGCATTAATAATGTACTTCCTTTTACTGAATGGACTCTTGACAATAGATATTTAGCTCAACTGAATGCAAAATACTTGAACTATTTTTTCAATGCTTTGAAATTAAAAGATTATATGTGTGTTTCAACTTGTGCTATTAGTAAAGAACTTTGGGACATATTGTGTATTACTTATGAATAAACTCATGAAGTTAAGCAATCCAGGTTGAATATTTTATTGCTTGACTACAAACCTTTTTGTATGAAACCTATTGAATCAATTTCTAACATGTATACTAGGTTTATTCAAATTGTCACCTCATTGTATGCCTTAGGAAGAGAGCTAACTAACTATAAAAGAGTGAATAAAATTTTGAGATGATTGCTTTCTTCTTTTGATGCTAAGATTACTACAATTACTGAATCCAAGTATTTGAATACTTATTCTATTTATAACTTACTTGGATCACTCATCACTTATGAGCAAGGGGAGAATAAAAGGCAACTTGATGTAAGTGAGAAGAAGAAGAGAAAACTGTGGTGCTAAAGGCTAATGATGCGGATAAAGATTCTTTTGTATCTAAAATCGATAATTTTGTATTCATCACTAGGCAATGCAAAAGCTTTCTAAGGAAGCATCTCAAGTACCATTAGAAATGGAATAAAGGTAAGGGTAGCAAGAATTATAAAAGTTCTTTTGATGTTGTTTGTTTTGAATGCAGAAAGCCTGGACATGTCAAAACTGATTGTCCAACACTTAAGGATCACCCAAGCAAGGAGAAGGGCGAGGAGAAACCCAAGTTCAGAAAGGACAAGGATAAGAAGTAATTTTAAAAGGCATTCTAGGCAGATTCTACATAGGACTCCTCTAATATTGAAGCTGAGGAGGAGACAACAAACTTGTGCTTGATGGCCGGTGATCATCTTGATCAGTCTGACCATGAAGAGGTATACGAACCAACCTATGATTAATTACTTAAAGTTTGTGAGAACATTCATACATCATATAGAAAACTTAAGAAATTTCATGCTAGTTTGAAATTGGAGTGTTCAAATTTGAAAAAGAGCATAAAACTTTATTGAAAGATCACTCCCATATTGATAGCAATTACATGTCATTACTTGATGAGTTTAATGAATTGAATAAAAAGCATTCTGAGTTGGTTGTTGAGCATGATTCTAAAACTTGAATCTGATTTTAAAACTTATATTAATGAATCTGAGCATATGGAGCACTATTTGAGAGTTCATAATGTTGTTTTAGAAAGTGCTAACTTGAGGTTTAAAGCTGAATTGAATGCACTTGAGAAAAATAGGAATACACTAAAGCCAAAACCTACGAAGAGGCATTATAACCCGAATAGATTAGTAAATCTATTTCCTGGTGTTAGATGTTTTTCATGTGGCATGCTAGGAAACATTTCACACACTTGCACTATCCACCTTAGTACACATTGAGTGTAGAGACCCAAATTGCATGATTCATAATATAACACATATGCATTACATTTTTCTTTTCATAAGAAGGGACCCAAACTTATTTGGGTTTGTAAATCTGATGTTAGATGATTTTACAGGCATGCTCTCATCAAAGACCTCGTGAGAGCATGTGGTACTTGAACAGTGGAGGCTCACAGGTCTTAATTGCATAATCTTGTTATTTAATAAATTCTGATTTGCATGTTTTCTTCTTCATTGCTTGTTGTTATTTTCTATTTCTTCCTTTTAGTTTTGAGTGTTTTTTTTATTATTATTTGTTATTATTTTGTAGTGATTTCATCTCTAATGTTTTTGTTTGTTAGGTTTTCTTTTTTTCATAGCTGAAATGATATTTTATGTCATATTTTTATTTTTGAAAATTTGTAGTTAATGTTTGACATCCCTAAATCAGTTAAAGGAAGAAGCACCGTTGATTGTTTTTTTTTCCTCTAACTTATTTTAGTGGTATAATTTTCTTTTCTAAATAAAAGTCTATCTCAAATTAACAATTGGATTTTATGATTGAGATCTTTTCTCTCTTGCTATTGTAATCTATCTTATATTTATAATGTTCAAAGTCTTTATATTACTTTCAAATTTTTTTTATAATCTTTTTGTTGCATTTATCATATGATTTTGATTCTATTTTATGGTTCATTATTCCTTATATTATAGAGTAATTTTTTCTTCTATAATATCAGGAAGTTATACTCATAATTAAGAGTATTTAAGAGTTTTGAAGATGGATATAGCTTAAAAAAAATTGGCCAATGACGTCAAATCAAATGATGTGCAATGATGCCAAATTGAGAAAGATGCACAAAATGTATAAAAAATCAAAAGATGCGCAAAGTGCACCAATCAATTGACAAGTGGCATAAAATGAGCCCACCAAAAGCAAGCTTTCTTCCCTTTAAAACATTTAAATCTTAGAAGAATTCATGTGTCACTTGATATTTTTAAAGGCTTAATTTTAAAATTTGAGATTATGATTAATTACTTTGATATGTTATTCTATAAAATATTTCTCTGGAACCAAGTTTCTAATGGATCTATTTTTCTTATACAATTGATTTATCTGAGTTAGATCTTTATTCTCAAAAGATGGTTTGCCATGTGAGAAGTCCAAGCTAACGCAAACAGGATCGATTGTTCTACCATTTTTTAGATTTTAATGATGTTAACTTATTGATTCTTATAAATTTTTAATTCAATCACATAGAGATTTTATCATATTTATGCTTTGATCAATAACAAAATAAAAAATTTGTTTTTTATTCTTTTCTTTTGTTTCTATCATCTTTTTCGTTATCTCATTTTTATTTATTACTATTGGTTTATGTGTTGTTTGTCCTTCTCTGATCATCTCCATCCATCCTCTAGTTTTTAACTTTTAGTCACATCATCTCGAATGATATTTATATCATCCTGAATGATCCTTTCAATCCACTCTTGAAATTTCATCTAATGATTGATTTGATTTCTATGATTCTAATCATCCTAGATAATACATTATCGTCTTGGATGATCTGATCATTTTTATTTCAATTATTTTTTATCGTCCTGGATGATCTTCAAAATTTCTACTCAATTATTGGTGATCATCCTAGATGATCCACATGTTCATCCTGGATGATCCATGTGGCTATTTGATTTAAAAAAATATAGTTTTATTGAAAAAAGAATTATTTTTCATTGGGAAATATTTAATTTCTAGAATTTTGAAATTGAATGCATCATTATGAATAATATATCACCTCGGGAGGTAAACATATCATTCCCTAATGGGTTCAAATTTCATAACTTTAAATTTATCTAAATTATCGTACTCAAACTCAAGGGGAAACAACATATGATCTTGGAGGATCAAAATAATGTTCAATCAATTATTTGACTATAATAATTCGAATAAGAGATCATTAATTTTATAATCAAAATCACAATAAAAATTGATACATCTCTCTGAGGAAAGAAGTTATCAATCACTATTAATCATTTGAAAATGAAGATAAAGATCGTTGAATTTTAATTTTCCCAAAGATAATTAATTAAAGGTTTTGAAAACTTAATTTTGAAAAATTTTGGTCTGGATTTCTAAATCTCCTACGAGCGCAAGCCCTCGTAGTTAATTACATCATAGAAAATTAGAGTTTTTTATGAATACTCTTTATTAAAATAGTGATAGAATTTTTATTTAAGATTTTCAACGCTTGATGTCAAAGGAAGGTAAGGTTGGAATTTTCAATCGGGATTGGGTCAAAGTTGAGTACTTATTTCTAGAACCAAAGGAAGAAGTGTAGGAGGTATTTTGAGATTCTGAATTACTCAGAAACACCTCAACCTATCCTAAATGTTGGGCTTGAATTTGATTGAAAGAGATTATAAATCTAAATGGTCAATTTTATTAGAAATTTGGGATTCAATTCCCAAAGGTTGAGGCCTTATAGCCCGAGCTTGCCTCAAAACCTAAGTCTAAATTGGGTACTAAAAAGTAACCCAAACCTAATTAATGCAGAGCAAATCTGGACTTACCCCGGCCTGGATTGGGGAGCCAGCTAAACCATATAAGCGCTTTAAAAACATGTATCCAGTTAGTTATGAAATAGTGGTTAAGGATGTTAATTAGATTAAGTTTGAGGAGAGCGGGGCCAACATCTAAAGCAGATCCTAATTGACCCCTTTTAACTTATGTTGGGTATTTAATGTCTAAATAGATGCAATTAAAATTTTAGACTCAATTTAATTTGTTACTAATGTAATATATGCTAGTCGACTCGATTAAATGCATGAATCAATATGAAGCAGTTTAAAAATTTTTGGCTTAGAAAATAGGTTTTTCCCTAGAGATTGTACAACATCCCCTTGACAGATCGGCACCCTCATAGGCCAGGTGGTCGGCCAAAACTTACAAGCGGGGAGGTACCTAACAAGGTAGAGAAAGTATAATATGATGCATGAAAAACCTTCGGCGAGTCCGAGCATACTTCTTAAGACCGTTTAGAGTTTCTATCTTATCTTAAAAATTTTATTTAATTTAAAAAGAAAAATTTTGACGCATCCTTAAGAGCCTACAATCGTACTCCAGGTCAAATCAAATAAGGCATGCAAGTAAAAAGACTAAAAAATAGGTATTTCTACTGCGCAATCAAAGAAATAAATCAATTAAATTTATTATTCAAATTGAAAGTCCATAGGCAAGTGCCTTATTATTACATCTCAGAATTTGCAGGAAAGTAAAGTTGTTGGGCACCACTGATAACAACCCAGATTTTTAATCCTAAGACTCAAGTGGCTTTGAGATTTAGGATTCTTCTCGTTATCCACTTATTCGTCTTCTCAAGAACATCTTGATTCGTCGGTTCTGGATATCCAAACGAAAAGAAACTCTCCCTTGAACGTGGTGTTATCTTTCCTCTTTGGATATTTGAAAAGTATCCTAACTTGACTTCAAAATGGAAGAAGACTCTCCCCTTTAGGGATGTCTTCTCCTCTTTGGAATTCAAGTTGGATCTAAATATCCCAACTCAAATCACTTTGAAGATTTTACAACCATGACATAATCATATTACATTTGAATTTAAAAGAAAAATCTAGACTCAATCCTACAAGGTTATCCTAATAATATAATCCCAAGTAGTTATTATTTGAAAATTGAAATACATAATTTTAGCCACACTTGTTCATGCTCTTTTAGTTTAAAGGGGGTCTTAAGCATAGCTAGTACCTGTGCAAAACATGATAATATATTTTTTTGATTTATTTATTGCCCCCTTTAATTTCAATGTCCTATATGAGCATGGCCATCTACACAAAACTAAATTAGTATAAAATCACTCATAACCTAAGGGTAGATCTAGCACACAAGCAATCACAATACAAAGTGCAGTAAGCAAGTAAGTAAATAAACACATCAACTCCAAACTAGCATGCTGCCACCGAAAATACGGCACATAACTGCAGAAAAAGTAAACACCTGTCTAGCCTAAAACTAGAGTTGGTTGTCCTAGCAAATCTTCTAAAATGTATGTATAAGGCTGTGGTTTGGAAATATCCTAAATAGGATTATTAGTTGAAGTTATTTGAAGTTTGATTGGTTGAAAGGCTTAAGAGAAATTTTAATTAAAGTTTAAATATTAATGATTTGAATTTGAATCTTAAATTTTATTTAATTATTTGTTGGATATCACCTTTATTTCTCATCGAGGTCATGAAGTTTATTTCACCTTTTTTGGGGCTAACTTAATAGCCTTGTAGGCCTGGGTTACCCAGTGGTACCTGATATGATTAAGTGGCTTAAGTTGATTAATGCTAAAGAGTTAATGAATTTTAATTAACATTGGTTGATTACTGATTTTTGAAGTTTGATTAATTTAAGTTTTCCATTAATCGATTCATGGCATTGTGCCACCAGGCTCGAGGAACAAAGCCTCCTTAGGACACGTAGCCCCACAACCCGGAGTAGTCCAGACGATAAACCAGATTAATGTGGTCAAATTAAAGATTTTAAATGGTTAAATAATTAATAATTAATCTATTTTAAGATTTAACACCCCTTAGAATTCATTCGTGGAGTTGTGCCACCATACTCGAGGAACAAGGCCTCCTTAGGACACGTAGCCCCACAGCCCGGAGTAATCCAGCCAATCAACTTCATATTTAGGATGGTTGTTGTGTTTTAAAAGGTTGGTTGAATTTTTTAAATATTAACTTAATATTTTCTGGAGTTTGAAATCAAATATTGAATTTTAGAATTTTTGGATTATTTTAATCGTTTAATTAAAGGGGAAAAAATTAACCTTTAAATTAAACTCAAATTCTAAAAATTTAGTATTTTATTAAAATATTAGACCTTAATACAATCAGTTAGACTGTAAGTATGCTGAAACTAGATTTTTCTAGATTTTATTATGAAGGTTTGAAGTTTTAAGTTGATTTTGACTCAAGTTTGACTGACTGTTGACTTTTTCAAATTTAATGGTTTTCTATAATTTTAATATTTTAATAAATATTAGGCATTATTATGATTTGAATGCAATTGAGTTTGACTTATTTGGATTTTTCTTGAATTAGTTATGAATTTTTTGAAGTTTTTAGTATTTATGGAATTTTTTTAATTGCTTAATTAGAGGGGATTTCTTGATTTTGCTTTAAATGAGCTCCCAACTCCTTGAAATCAACTCCAAAGGTCAAGAATGACCTAAGGAGAGATTCCCAAGTGTTTGGGAAAATTTTGGAATTTTTAATTATTATTAATTAATTAAATATTTAATTTCAATTAAAATTAAATTAAAACCAGATTTGCTATCAAATTAAATTAATCATTGATTAAGGATTCAATTCTGGTCCGTCAGAGGTATTATGTGTATTTTTTGGGTTTAAATTTGATTTATTACATTTTATGGAAGGTTTGGAGGCTTAATTATTGAATTAATTAATTAAATATTTTAATTAATCCTAAAATCAGAGAAAATGTCTCTAAGGGCTGAAAATGTCACTATGTTTTTTTTTCCTAACATACATAGCATGTAATCACACCAAGCAAATCCTAGATGTAGGAGAGCCTAAATCTAAGTGGTGGGTGCACAATCCTAAGCATGCAAATACTAAACAAGATACATGTAATTAAGATAAGGTTAGAGAAGAATCAATGAATGAATATTCACTAATCATCCCCATTAACTCTATTCAAATAGACTTAATCTACACTTAGGATTTCAACAAATCTCTCAAGAGTTAAGGATTTAAATATTACATATAATTTTAAAGTAGATTTCAAAATAGATATATGTTTATATATACATATAAACCTATATAATATAATATAAGTTTAAAAATAAATAATTAAAAATATTATTGAAATAAAACTTTAAGGACTTGAGAGATTCTCTGATTTTCAAAAGAAAAATATTTAATTAAATATTAATTAAATATTTAAAAAAAAGGTGTTATAAAATTATATAAAATATATTTAATGTTTTAAAATGATTTTAAATTTAAATTAAAGGATTTAATTTTCTGAACATTTTAATATAAAATATTGATTTTTCTGATTTGTATTAAATTTTTAATGATTTTTTAAATAAAAAAATAAAAATGATTTAAAATCAAATTTTAAATCAATTTAAGGCTCTAGCGGCGCCGGCAGCCACATGGCAAGTGCTGGTTCGCGGCTCCAAATCACGGTGGCAGCTGGCCACGCATCACAATGGGATTGATGGGTTCAACGCCTGCAATCATGCCTAATCATTGGATGGCGGTGCGCTTTGAAGTCCACACCCACTAATCCACGTCGGCGTGCATTCCTGGCCGCCAGATCGAGGTGGGTTTTGATCCAACGGCAGGGATCAAGTCCCACCATTTGATCTCAGTTAGAACAGATCAGACGGTGCGAAGTCAATCCCACTATTTTGAATGTAACGCCCAGAACTAGCCAAATGAAAATCTGATTACTTAATCAAATACTAGGTCGGAATAGGCTGGTGAATAGCTCGATCGGGACCATTGATCGAGTGATCAACGGTCCAGGAATCAGACACTTGAGCCAGGCCACAAAAATGCCTTAGAGAGAATTTTTTGGCTCGTTCTTTCGATCTGGTGAATTAAATCGTTTGAAATTTTAAACCTAGATGACCTAGGTGAACAGAAATAATGGGAACATAGTTATGTAGCTTGAGATGCACTATAGAGAAATCTATTTAAGCTAGTGTACTTAGACCTAAGGTTTGAGTTTTTCACCTTGATTTTCAGACGGATTGAACCATTTATGGATTCTCTGAGCTTGTAGACTGTCCATGATTAAGTTTCTAGTTGAATCCGCATCCTAGAATGCAACAGATCTAATGATAGTAGCATTTGAACTGGAAATACTTCGGTTGGCCGGAATGCTCGCCGGCGGCAGCTTTGGACGAGTGGTTATAGCTCGGGAAATTAAGAGGGGGTTTTGGGGAGCTCTTAGGAACTGGGGGCTGGGTCTAAGAAAGCTTGAGTGGAGAGAGAGGCTAGTGTTTGAATAATACTCTCAAATGAGGGTTTAACCCTTATTCAAATGTCCCCAGGTAGGATAGACGGCTAGGATTGACTGGATTAGCTCCTAGATAGCTGCCACGTGCCTGGGAGTTTGTGGGAACATAAGCCAAGGACAACGAGAGGACATCTAAGGTGTAAAGGGTGTTTTGTCTTGACTTAAGAAAATGGGGAAGATTAGGACCACTGGATCCTGATCTAAAGGCTGATGAGAGCTCTAGGAAGCTTGCAGAGAATGACCAAATAGTTAGATGGGTTTGGATTAAAGGGTGATTAGGTTTAAATGGGGTTTTGACCACATTTGACCACTCCAAAGCATGGTTTGACAGTTTTGATGGGTCCCCATGCCACATGGCAGCTGAGGTGGCATGGGGGAAGGCTTGGGAGTTTAAGTAATGGGTTGGAGGGGGTTTAAATGGAATGGATCAAGTTTAAGGAGTGAATTGACCCATTTAAAATTATTTGGAGACTTTGTTGACTTGGTTGACCAGTCAATGAGATTGATGATGTAGACTCAAGGAAATGTTTAAAAGCTGATTAGATAGGTTGGAGAGGGTTTATGGCTCATGGATTTCAAGTGAATATATGAGGATTTGACCAAGTTCACTAAGTTGACTAGGTCAACTTTAACTGGATTTGATTGGCCAAGGTTTAAGACATGATTAGGCCACAGTTTGGAGTTGATTTGAAGCTAGCAAAGGGTTTAATATATTAAATGGGTTGGAATGACCCATTTAAAGCTTTAAGGGGCATTTGGGTCAACCTAGGTTGACTAGATCAACCAGGTGGGCCCAGGGTCTAGAAATGGGTTCAATCAATTTGTTATGATATTTTGAGTCTATTGGAAGTGGTTTCAAGATCTGGAAAGTCAATTTGATCAAAAATGCATGTTTTGACCTTAAAGGGTCTGTTTGGTCAACCAGGTTGATCCAGGGTCTGGGTTTGGGTCCAACAAGTTTTATTTGATATTTGAAACTTGTTGGAAGTGGTTGCATTTAATTTGGAGCTCATTTGATCCAAAATGACTATTCACACCCCTAAGGGGTATTTTGGTCATTCTGACCTCATGTCCATTGGGAAGCTGAAATGAGTCCAACAAAATACATTTTATTGATCAACATGTCACGATTAATGGTCTGGAAGTGATTGGATTCTTTGGAGGAAGCTTCAAGGTCAAAATCCACTGGGTGGTAGGTCCAGTGGCATAGGCTATAAATATTTGAAGGTTTTACATCTTTTGCAATTTGATTTAGTTTTTGGGGTTTGAGACCTCAGAATGGGCTCAAATTTAGAGGGTTACCTCTTAATATATGTCTTATCACTTTGAAAGTGATAGACTCTAAATCAGAGGTTATTTGACTGGGTTTTGAAGTGTTTGAAAGTTCGTTGGAAAAGATTTTTAGGACATAGCTTTTTACCCTTGAACTTTGATTTAAAACTCTCGATTTGATTTGGGTTTTGAGTCTGAATGATATGATTTGAATTATCCAAATCATTTATGATCATTTTGGATGATCATAAGTGATTGGATATGATTAAATTTGAATTAGAAGCATGATCAGGATTTGAACTGAAGTTTGAGTCGTTGAATTGGACTAAAGTCTAGATTTTGATTGAGGCTTGAATTAAATTAAGGTCTGGATTGGCTTGAGGTCAGGATTGATTTGAAGTCTGAATTGATCCTAGAATCTAATGGGATTCTAGGGTCTAGGATTTAGAAGATTCATAGGTTCTAGACATATCCTATGGTCTAGGGTCCTGAAGAATCTTAAGACCTAAATAGATCTTAAGGTCTAGATCTAATAGAATCTTAAAATCAAGATTGGTCTGGAGATTAAATCGATTTGGGGTCAGGATTGATCTGGGGTCAGGATTGGCCCAAGTGACCTCATACAAAAATGAGGTCAACAGTGGCATGTTCATTACATATCTTTTAATTCAGCTAGTATGATCCACTATTGCTTATCATCTTGGATGATCCACCTAATAATCCTAGATGATATACTTTTTTAACATTTATTTGGCTTGAGTCCTCAGGACGATCATCTGTGTCTTATCGTCACGGATTATGTTTGATCATCCTGGATGATATTATCGCCTTTTTGACCAATCATTCCAATGCAATTATTTCACCAGATCGTCCTGGACAATTCTCCGATTGTCCTGGATGATCGGTCCTTTTCTTTAAAAATTGTGACATTCAAACGTTTTCTCTTACACAATCTTCCTTGAATCCTCCTTGCTCTTACTTCCTCTCTATTTTTTTTTATCATGGCTGGTGGAAAAAGATCTCGTATGCCTTTTGGAAGCTCCTTGAGGGCCAATCTTGACCCTAGTTTCATAGAGGTGACCGACTAAGCTGCCTATCAATGGTACGAGATGGGCAAGATCACTTTATCCCAGACTATCAACCCTCGCATACTTTCTTAACCCGTTCTTGACTTATTTGTAAACACATCTCTTACCATTATCCTTACACTTACTATCTCATTCAATTCCAATTGTTGTTTGAATTTTTTACTAGCCTCCACATCAACTCCTCCTTTATTACTCTTTAGTCTTATATGAATAGGTGTCCTATCTAAATCACATATCAAGACTATCACAAGCTCCTACAGTTGTCCACCACTGGAAATAAGCTTCGCATCTTATCTCAAGACCCCGATTACGACTGGGCTCCGGCCAATCACTTTCTGAGGAATACTAATGCCTCATATCACATTGGAGAGTCTAGTAACTTACTCAAACATACTAGGATAATCCAATATGTCCTTTGTACCTTAGTTCTTCCAAAAGCTGATGATTGTATTCATATCACTCCACTCCTTTTGATCACCACTTTCTACATCATGGCCCATCATGAATTTAATGCCACTGGTCTAATTTTTTAATATATTGAGCACCTGACGAGTATTATAGATCCAGGACATAAGAGGAAACCAAATCTTACCTTAGGACACATCATAACATATGTCCTGGAATCCAAATACAACCTCTAATATCCTACCCCACCAAACTTTCAGCCTGCCTTCTACTCAAACAACTCCTTCAATATTCTTCATAGTACTCATCTTCACCCAGGGCATGAGGAAGCCGAGGGAGCTGAGGAGGAGGCTGTTGATGTACCTATTCCTGCACCTGCTCTGCTCAGCCAGCACTCATAGTTGGATCAACTGGTAGAGCGGTTCGACTAGTGGGAGACTCGATTCGAGACCTACGTTGTTGTACATGAGCAGTAACATGCAGAGGATGATGCTCTCTTTGACTCTTTATAGCTCACCACCAGCTCCAGCATGACCAAGATATGGCCTGGTTTGGGGAGCAATTTGTTACTCTTTCCAGTTTCTTTCCACCGTGACCACCACCTCCGTCGAATGATCAGGAGCCATCCTTCTTTTAATTTATTTTTGTGATGTTATTTTTTCTAGTTTCTATTTTATTTCTTTTCTCTTTCCCTCCTTTTTGTGATGTCAAAAGGGAGAGTAGTTGTACTGTTTTATATTTTTTAGTTGTACTATTTTATGTTATATTGTGTTCGTTCTTTTATGATTGATTAGTTATACTATGTTTATCCCTTAGTAAAACTTTAACTTCTTATTTCACATTGTTTCTATTTAACTACTTTAATTGTTTTGTGTTTTCCATCATCAAAAAGAGTGAGATTATTATGAATCTAACTTCATGTAATAGAATTTTAATGATATTAAACATATTTATTTTTTTATGATTTCCTTGTCTACTAATGTTTTAGGTCCACAATATCAAATTGCAAACCAAACCAGCTCAAGATTAGGTGGATTATGACTGAGTCAGCTTGTAATGTACGTCAAGTGTCTTTTACCCTTTCTTGAGTTAATTATAAATAATGTGGGTCATGATACTAAGTAACCTTGCACACACACACTTGGAGAAAAAAATTCTATCTGATTATTAGATTTTTTATTTTCGATCGCATCATTTGGGACAATCCCAAAATTATCTTGGATGATTAGTTAAAAACAAAAGACCAAACTAAGGCATCCTGGTTAAGGTAGTTGCAATTAAGCGAATCATCCTAGACAATATTATCATCATTCGGGATGATAGGCTCAAATTAAAAGAATCAACCGCTAGATCCATTTAGGTATCTTTTATTTTTAGACATCGTCCAAAACGATACAGTACAATTATGCCTAAATTAATATGGTAATTAAGGAAAATAATTAAGGTTTGATTGCTTGATCATATAGTCTTGTACTATTGCAAGATCAGCTGGAATGATCAATTCACAAACCTTAGTTCCTCCTGGACGATCAAAAATTGGCCTAGTTCCATTCAGGGCAATGCTCTGGATGATATGTGCTGAATTAAACTAATCATCCATGATGATCTTGAGATTGGCCTAGATGATCAAGTTATTTTTTCATCATCAAGACATCTATTAAGGGTAATGTTCTGGATGATATTCATCATTTTGTACTAATCGGCTCAGACGATTGTGAGATCATCTAGGATGATCTAGTTATTTTTCCATCGTCTAGACATCCATCCAGGGCGATGGTCTAGATGATATTTGATGACTTGAACTAATCGTATAGGATGATAGTCTATCGTCCTGGATAATCTGAATAAATAATCCTTCCAATCATCCAGACTCTTCCAAATTGTCTTGGCTAATTGAGCTAAAATTGAACTAATCATACAGGATGATATGTCAATCATCTTGGATGATCTTTGATGATTAGTTACTAATTAGGGTTAATTTGGAGCCCTTGTTTAAAAGATCTCTTATTTTCTCAAGAGGAAATCTTTTGCTGGTATCTTGACCTGAGAGAACCAAGAGGAGAGGGAGAGCAAGGGAGAGAGAGAGGATCTTGTGAGGAGGACTTTGTGAGGGGTTTCACAAAGTTTGCTCCAAGCAAGGATCCAAGTCGTCTTCTCCGGTCATCGTCCCTAGTTTCTTGGAGGTTTGAGAGAGGTCTAATTTAGCAATTGATCAAGGTTCTTTGCCTGCTTCAGGAGGAAGCAAAAGGAGTTGGGTTCTCTGCCTCACCGTGGTTGTTGGAAAGGAGTTTTTGTATGGACTTCTCTGCCTTGCTATGGGGGCTAAAGGAGAGGCTCTGGGGAGTGGACGTAGGTCAAGTTGACCGAACCACTATAAAATCCGGTGTGTTCTTTCTTATTATACTTCCACATTTAATTTTCGCTCCTTAATTTCTAGGGTGAATCTTAGGTTTGTTGTGTTTGTGTTTTTGCTTGGAAAATTTTTAAATACCAATTCCCCCCCCCCCCCTCTTCGTTAGCCTTAGGACTAGTTCATAAGGGTTTTACATCCCTATCGAACTTTCAGGACATTATTGCTATTTGAGAGCCTAAGCATGTAATTTTGATGGTAATAAATATTATTAAATTTTTACTTTATTTATCCTAATATTATTAGTTGATATTTAACTTATGCACATTAATGTTTCAGGTATAGCATACATCATGCAACAAAGGATTAAGACTTAGGACTAGTTAGAATAGGTTTGATCTTTTTACAAGAGTCTGTATTTTCATTTATTTATTTTATTTTTTTAGTCAAAAGTCATAGAAAAGGTGTATCCCAATTTAATGATTGTACACATACACATTGGAGAGTAAAAACTAATTTTTTTTTTAATTTATGTAGATCGTATTATATGATCCACATCAAACTATATAATTTGTTGATTAAAAATTAATTATAATAGCTAATTGAGAAATTAATATTCTTTCAACTAATCATGCTTTCTAAAACTGATCATACCGGACGATCAATTTAAATCAAAGCCCTAGCTACCAATTAGATTTAGGTAAGTATTTTAATTTTTAATTTTGAATTGATTGGATAATATGAACATTTTAATACTGTATGATATATGAAATATTACCTAAATTAATCTCTATAATTAGTCAATCCAATCAAGGTTTGATTAATATGGCAGATCATATGATACAATGTTGATCATATTGGATGATTGGCAGAGATGAAATTTGATCATCCTAGGGATCCTCATGGATGAACTTGATTTATGAACTAATCATACAGTATAATGCCAATCATGCTGGACAATTCACAGAGATGATTATTGATAGTCCTGTAGATCATCCTATTTGATATTAAGAATAATGAACTAATTGTATGATCCAAGAATCATATTTCATGATTAGTACACAAGTTTTAAATAGATCATACTGAGGCTCTATTCTTCATACTGAATAAACTAGGAATTTAAACAAATCATATTTTTTTATTATCAGATTGTACTAGACGGACAGTTCTTACTCTCCTAAAAGTTTAGGGTTTTTGGATCCCTTTGTATTTAAACATCTCTTAATGTGATTAGGAGAGTATTTTGCCCATTTTTTTTAGAGAGAGCTTCAGTAAGAAGGGTTTTAAGAGGGAGCATTGCTTTGGGATAGAGAGAGGTGATGTCTCAAGGGAGAAAATTTTTGTGGGAATAAGAGAGTGTGTGATAGGGGTTTCTACAAAGGAGCCATATTATCTAATGTTAGAGAGAGAAATCTAGAGAGAGAAGGTCCAGGATTTTTAATGATTTTTTAAAAAAATTTCATCTTCATTCCTTCGGCGCGGTTTTTTCGCCCCGCCGATCATGGATGGCTGTCTGTCTTCTGATGGCGATGGCCGGAACCTGATTCTAGATCCTGAAAAAGAGAATGGTTATTATCCTGCTCATGGTTCCCGAGCTTATGTCCCTCTTCGTATCAAAGAACCATCTGAGACGAAATTGACTATTTCAACGTCGGTGATAGGGAAGGGAAAACAGGTTGTGAAAGAGGTGAATTTGAATAATTCATCTGGTTTTCTGGGGAATTCTATTATGGAATCGTCTTCATCTAGTATGAAATTATTTGTGAATAGGTTTGTCAATACCAAACCTGATTCGGTGGCCGTTAAAGCAATGGATTTAACTGAGAAAATCCAAGTAACATTTCAAATGGTTGTAATAATGCTTCTATCCCAATTCCTCCGAAAGATGTTAGTATCAAATCTGTTGATGGAAGTTTTAACAATCCTTGGTTGAGGAGTCCTTACATCAAAGTGGATATGAAAAATGTTGAACATTGTTTCTCAGAAGATGGATCTGTGGTTCGTCTATACAAACCTAACATTCAAAATAACATGATGAAATTACAGCCCTCATTGGTAGTCAAAGTGTTTGGTAAAACTCTTCCTATTCAGGTAATTGCGGCTGAGCTAAGAAGACAATGGATGCAGTTCAGGAAATTCAATTTAACGGTGCTTGGATCTGACTGGTTCCTTTGTTCGTTCTTGATTAATGATAGCATGGAAAAGGTTTTTGCTGGAGGTCCTTGGTTTGTCAACAACCATATTATTGGAATGGAAAGATGGAATCCTTCATTCAATCCGGTCTCTTTAAAAGGATTGGTTTCTCCAATTTGGGTAAGAATTCCCAATCTCCCTTTATATTGTTGGGATGAAACAAATGTATCAAGGATTGCTTCTATGGTTGGTACACCTCTCTTAATTGACGGCAATATGTTCCAATGGGGAAGAACAGAGTTTGCTCGAATTTGTATCCGGATTGAGCTTGATAAGAAACTACCCTTAAGAGTTTGTGTTGATGGAAATGAAGGAAGATTTTTTCAAAAACTTGAGTGTGAGGAGATTTCTTCCTTATGCTTTCATTGTGGTAAAATTGGGCATGTAGCTGAAATATGTCCTGATCTAAAGAAATACAGTGGTTCTAACTGTATAGAGAAGAAAGATAGTTTATGTAATGATATTGAAAATTCTTCTGTTCCAGCTGTGGCATTGGAAGATCATACTTATGGTCCGTGGACACTTGTCAATAACAAGAAGAAATCAAATAAAAATTTAGGAGCTCAGAGGAATTCTACTATTTCTAAACCAGGGGCTGTTTGGAGAGCCAGATTGATCACTTAAACTGGTTCAGTCAAGAGTAATAAAGATGTTGATTCTCTATCTACTCCTAATACCAATGTACTTGTTGAGAATGTGGTGGGAGTTTCATCCTTAGGAGCACCTTCAAATTCAGAAAAATTGTTGAAGCCGTCAAAGCTATTGATGATTCTACTGCGGTAGACATATCCTTCCCCAGGAACTCTTCTTCTCTGGATAATCTTGGTATTTCCCCTTCGATGTCTTCTAGTTTTATTAATCTAGATGCTAATAAATTTGATATTCTTAATTCTATTATGGAAGAGGATGTTATCAATAAAGAAGATATTAGTTGTGTGGAGGTGGAAGAAGGTGAACTGTTGGAAATTCAGGATGTGAACTTGATCACTGAGAAAAATGATTCGTCTCCTAAATCTATTATGGGAATTATTGAACCTAGATTATTGAACAAATCTGCTAGGGGAGGAAGCAAACCTAAATTGTCAAAAGAACTTAAAAATCCTGGTCCCTTAATAATTCCTCTAGACTCAACAAATTGAATGAAAAGAAGAGAAGAAATGGGGGCTCCTCCCCTTTCTTATCCAAATGACTTCCTTAGTTTTATGGAATTGTAGGGGGCTTGTAAAAAGGAAGCCTCCCTATATCTGAAGGAAGTTGTGAGGGATTGGGGTGCTCTTTTTGTTGGTTTGGTAGAGACAAAAATTCAGTCCTTGGACAAGGAAGATTTTAATAAATTCATGGGAGAAGAATGGGACTTCTTTATGTTTCCCTCTTGTGGTATGTCCGGAGGGATCTTGGTGTTTTGGAAGAAGGCTTTAGCTTCCTTTTCAGTTATTAATGCTTCAAGTCAATGTATAGTGGGGGACCTAAATATATTCAACAAAGGTTTATGGATTATTTCTACTGTTTATGGCGGCAGAGACCTTTACACTAGGAGAAACTTATGGCAGATTTTGGAGGAAAATCATAAGTTGGATCTTCCATATGTTGTTGGAGGGGACTTTAATTGTCTTCTATCTCATGAAGATAAAAAAGGAGGAAAGAGGTTCTCTTTTTCCAAAGGTTCTATGGAAATGATGAACTTTATGAACAGTTCTGATTTACAAGATATTGGGTTCATTGGACCCAAGTTCACTTGGTGAAACAATAAAGATGGGAATGCTCGTATACATGAAAGATTGGATAGATGTCTTTTGAATACCAAGGCTCTTGAATTGCTTCCTTTTGCTACAGTCCGGCACTTACCAAGAGTTGCTTCAGATCACAATCCTATTGTTTTAAAAATCTCCATGTCTGCGGTCTGCAGGAAAAAACAGAGGAAATTTGAAGATGTCTGGATCTCCTACCCGGCTGCTGCTGCTGTTGTCAAGAAATCTTGGTGTAAACAGACCATAGGAGATGATATGGTTACTCTAAATAAAAAGTTTGATAGATTTATGAAAGCATTGTACTTCTGGAGCAAAGAAAAACATCAATGTCTTGAAGATTTGAAGGTAAAGTTACAAAAAGAAATTGAAGTTCTTCAACTAGAAGAATCGGGTGAGATAGCATTTCCCCAAGATAAAATTCTGCTTCTAAGATCCAAAATAAACGAATATAATTGTACTTTGGCTAGATTAAATACATGGTGGAGGCAAAGGACGAAAGCAAAATGGTTAGGGGAAGGTGATTCTAACTCAAAATTTTTTCATGTCTTTCCAAATGGTCGGAGGAATAGCAATTTTATTAAGCAAATAAAAGATGATTCTGGTATCCTAGTGGAAAATCAAGAGCAAATCATAGGTATTTTCTCAGATTACTTCAGCAATAAATGGAGTAGGGTCTGCAGTCTACATGGGTGGCCTTCCAATCCGAGAACTTTCAGCCCAATTGAATTTGATTTTCTGGAATCTAATTTTCGATTAGAAGAATTGGAACAGGTAATCAAAGAGCTTGGGAACAATGTTTCTCCAGGTGTGGATGGAATTACCTACTCATTCATTAAAGCTTATTTGAAAATTGTAGGTGAAGACATTTGGAAAGCTATTGAGCTCTTTTTCTCAACTGGTAAAATGTGCTCCAAGTGGAAGGAGACATTGATTATTCTTATTCCAAAAACCAACAACCCGCTTTTACCTTACAATTTCAGGCCAATTAGCCTTTGTCTTTCTATTTATAAGATCATTGTCAAAATGATTCTTAATAGGCTTACAAAAGTTATCCATTGTTTAATTGATGAAACTCAAGTTGCTTTCATGAAGGGGAGATCCATATTCAATCATGTTCTTCTAGCTCAAGAAATCTTCCATAAAATTAAGAATTCTACAGTAAAAAAGGGATTGGTGGCAATAAAACTGGATATGGAGCAAGCTTTTGATAGCTTATCTTGGGATTCCTTAAAGCAAATTCTGGATTATTTTGGTTTTCCAAAGAAATTCTCAAATTGGATCTTTGAGTGTGTTGTTGATCCTTTATTCTCAATCCAGATTAATGGTTTTGGTTCCAGTTGGATAAAAACTAATAGCGGTCTAAGACAGGGATGTCCTCTATCTCCCTTCTTATTCATCTTATGCTCCCAATTACTTTCTAATGGTTTCTTAACCAAAAGTCACATGTTGGGTATTAAGGTGTCTCCTTCATCCCCAAGAATTTCTCATCTCTTATTTGCAGATGACATTCTCTTGTTCTCAGAAGGGAAGTTAGAACATTTGAGAGAAATCAAATTTCTAATTTCTAATTACTGCAGCTGGACGGGCCAAACATTCAACAAAAACAAATCTTCCATTCTCTTTGGTAAAGCCGTTTCTATCAACAGAAGAAGAAGGATTTCTAAACTCATTGGATTTAATGAAGCTAAGGAAATTCAATACCTGGGTTTCAAATTTTCCTTAAGAAGAAGAACTGCTTCAGATTATCTCATTCTTCTTGAGAGAGCTGCATCCAAACTTGATAATTGGGGAAATAAATTTATTTCATTACCTGGGAGGATTTTACTGGTAAAATCTGTACTTACTTCTATTCCTCTTTTCTATGTTACAGCTTCTCTCATCCCATTAAGCATCCTGAAAAAATTTGAGAAGATTTGTAGAGATTTTTTGTGGAATAAGAAAAATGGGTCACACGGTTGACATTTTATATCATGGGAAGATATGTGTAATCCCTAATACAAAAAAAAAAAATGGGGAAGGTAGAGGAATGTTAAGATAGTTGCTATTTGCATGTTTTCACTTTTTGCAACTTGTATAGTTTGATGATTTCAAACATTATTGTTCAAATGTGTAGTTATCTCCTAACATTTTAGAAGATTTATATTTGCTCTTGTGTGTACTAACATTTCAGGAAATGAACTCCAGACTACGAAGACTTCAAATCAAATTCAGCATGAGATATCTTTGTGAATTTTGAAACTTGTACTTTTCTTTGAAATAAAATTTGAAAGGGATGTGATTGTAATTGAGTGAATAGAATATACACACACACATAAGGAGTTCATATAAAATTTATACTGATCGTACGGGGAGTACTAGTTCGTACGAGAATCAGACAGTTTATCCCTTATTGAGCACATGGAAGAATAGGAACTGGCTTGAAAATATTTTTCTAAGTCCTATTCGTTCCAGGACGAAATTAAATCTGTCCTGGGAATTTTGTTCTCTGTAGATTTTTGGTCCAGACGAAATTAAATTATCGTAATGACGAGGTTGTCCTCTGTAAAATTTCGTCCAGACAAATTAAATATCATCTCCAGGACGATCTGGTCTCTGTAATATTTTCGTCCGATGAAATTAAAAATCGTCCAGGAGATCTGCTCTGTAAAAATTTGTCCGGAGAACCAATTTTTGTCTAGACGATACAACTTGACTTAGAACGGTTTTTCCTCAGTTTTTTGGAACCGACCTTGTAATAACCGTTTCGTACCGGACGAACTTATTTCGTACGAAACGTCAGTGTTGTACAAAATATTTATACACATATGCAAGCAGGTTCATTTCAAAACTTTTAAGTAAAATCGTCCAGGGACGTACACGATCTAGTACAGGACATCCACCGCGTACAGAATATGAACTTGTAATTTTGTATTTTTTCTTGTCTTTTGTATATATAGCAAATTTGAGACTGCAACCTCAATCTTTTTGTCATTTGATCTTGCGTGCCTTTTGAGAGAATAGCCAAGGAGAGAGTGTAAGAGTGCATTAAAGGAGGATTCCTACCACTGGAGCGTGAAGGCTTCACTTGAGTTTAAAGGTCTACTTGTGAATTGGGATTATTCCTCTTTTTTTTTTCTTCCTTCTAGATTCTTGTGAGAAGATCTTGTTCAAGGAGATCTGGTTCGCTGCCCTGTGACACTTGGAGAGTGTGAAACAGTCGAAGGGTTCGCTGCCTACACTTTGGAGAGTGTGAACATCCGAATGGGTTTCGCTGCCTAATCATTCTTGGAGAGTGTAGAAACAGCCGATAGGGTTTCTCTGCCCACACTAGGAGTAGTGATGATAAGGACGAAGATTCTCTGCCCCACATCTAGGGAGATGTAAAGGCACGAAGGGCCTTGCTCTGCCATACCACATTATTAGGAGAGTGTAGCAATGCTAGTCGTGCAACGGCACGATTGATCTCTGCCCCCTTAGAGAGAGTGTGAAAGCGAAGAAGGGTTCTCTGCCTACACTGGGGATTATGTAAAGGACAGACAGTTTCTCGCCAACACTAGGGATTGTATAAAAGGAAATAGGCGATTCTCTGCGCACGAGTAGTTCGTGAAAAGAGTGTTTTGGTAAAGCTTCTTCCGCTTGCTGTGGGTACAAAGGAGAGTCAACTATTGGTATTAGTGCAGATACTCAGAGGTTGCCTCTGGGGAGTTGGAGTAGGTCTGGTTTAGAACCAAACCACTATAATCTGGTGGTCATTTTAACTTTACTGTTTTTTACTTTCCGTGTTTTATTTTTGTTTTAAAAAATCTGTGGTTGAAAACATTTTCTAATAAAACTTAATTAAAATTTTCATTTCGGTTTTCAACACATTTTCAAAGAGGGTTTAAATTTTTAATACCAATTCACCCCCCGCCCCCCCTCTTGAGCCTGGGACATTAAACTTAGGTCTGAACAACCTATTACTAGATTCTCAACACGAGTAGCTATCAGAGCTTTTTTCAAAATCATAAGTTTATAAACTACTTTTTTGAATTACGTAGATGGTACAGTTCAAAACCAAACACAAACCTGGGGTTTTACTCTATAACTAGACCTCCACGTCTACTTTCTACAGTCACTTGATTTCGTTATGTGGGAATCCAGTCCAGGAAGGTACACAAAACCAACTAGATTAGTTTGATGGAGTTAAGAATAAACACCTTTTGCATTGGAACTAATTAGAAGAACTGTGGCTTAGCACAACCCAAAATGCCAAATGTTTAAAATAGCTTCTTTTCGTGCTTTTAAAATCTTGAAAACTACATGCGGGGTTTCACTTGCAAAAGTGGAAAGGAACATATGGGATAGACTTTTGTATAACTAGAAGGACTAATGAGGTCCAATCAAGACTCAATATCTTGTTAATTACTATGAATTGTTCGCATTGAAACAATTGATCCATTTCTGACATGTACACAAGATTCACGACAAATTGGTCCACTTCTTTGCCTGCACTGGTAAGGGGAATTTAATCTAATACTGAAATGGTTAATAAGATTCTTCGTTGTTACTCTACTGCTTATGATGCATATTG